>NW_023494789.1:45732057-45960254 GCF_904425465.1 Colossoma macropomum
TTTTTTCAGCAGCAGTGGCAGGACACACTGTCCCAAATAATAAGTTGAAGTTACAACTTCATAATGTTACATGAAATTCTAAAGCAGCGGTGGGCTGCCACTGCAAAATATATATAGCAGAAACAAAGTCTTTAGCTAATCACAGAGGGGATGGTGGCAGAGTAGTGTTGTCTTTTATTCAGTAACAGAAGGGATAGTGGGAAAGTAGGAATATTTCAAGCAATGACAGAGATGGTGGAAAAGTACCTAATCACAGAAGGGATGGTAGAAAAGTAGTGTTTTCTTCATCCAGACACATAAAGGACTGTGGAAAAGTTCTGTTTTCTTTATACAATCAAATAGAGGACTAGTATTGTCTTTATTTAATCACAGATAGCCAATAATAGAGGAGAAGGTTGATGTAATGTGTTTATGAAATCACACAGGGCATAGTGCTGAAATAGTATTGTCGTTATCAAAAAACAAAACAAAAAAAAATCAAAAAGACGTGTGAAGGACACTTGTGATGAGGAGTGTTTATACTTTATAATTTATTAATATGATACTTTGTGATTTATTGTAGGACTTAGAGCAGTTTGAGATGGACAGCCTCGGCTTTCCACTTGCGCGTGTGCAAAAGGCACACAATGAGCAGCGTATGGCCAAGAGAGAGAACGTGAGTGTAACAAACAGCTATGTCTGCACTGTATCATGTAAAATCAACCATGTTTATTTCAGTCATGAATCAATTTGAATGAAAAAGAGAAAACCAAAAAGAACACATTTTGTTTACAAATAGCTTTTGCTCTCTTGTTGGGAGAAAGACTAACTGTTATTTTATTCTCTAGTATATCATGTCATTTTATTTGAGATGGTGTAAAAATATTTTTAGGTTAATCACAAAGGAGATGGTGTAAAGAAGAAGTATGTTTAGCAAATCACAGAAGGAGGAATGTGAAAAAAGAATGGTCTTTAGCCAGTCATAGAAGGGATGGTGGAAAATTAGTATTGTCTGTTATTCTGGCACAGACAGGATACTGGAAAATTAGGAGTGTCTTTAACCAATTATAGAGGAGATGATAGAAAAAGTAGCCAGTTCACAGAAGTGATGTAATAAAAGTAGTATTCTCCTCATCCAGTCACATAGGGGATGGTGGAAGAGTTGCATTGTCTTCATCCTGTCACAGAGAGGGCAGTGGAAAAGTAGTTTTGTGTTTAGCCAACCACAGAAGGGAATTTTGGAGAAGTAGTACTGTCTTTATGAAATCACAAGGGGATAGTGGAACAATAGTATTGTCATTATCCAAATATATAAAAAATATAATAAAGTGTGAAGGAAGTTTGTGACCAAGAGTGTATATACTTAGTGATTTATTGAAATGATACTTTGTGATTTCTTTTAGGACTTTGAGCTAGAGCAGTGTGAGATGGACAGCCTTGGCTTTCCAGTTACACATGAGAAAAAGGTGCAGAATGAGCAGCTTATGGTACAGAGTGAGAATTTGAGTATAACCAATAGCTGTGTCTGCTCTGTATCATATAGTTTAGAGGACTATTATTGGGCTGACTTAGACAGACCATTATGGTGTGACGGATAGCAGTGTGACACTGTGAAGGTGTAAAGTTGTACTGCCTTTATGCAATTACAGAGAGGACAGCAGAAATGTTTATTTAAGTGAGAAAGAAAGAATCCATTTAAAAGAAAGAAAGAAAACAAAAAGATGACATGTCGTTTACAAATACCTAATTTTCTCTTACTGGCAGAGAAACTAGTGAACACAATCAGAAGTATTTCATCACCTCATTCTGTTTGCGATGGTAGAAAAATATTTTTCAAGAGAATCACAGATGAGATGGTGTTAAAAAGAATTATCTTTACCCATCACACAGGGTATAGTGGAAAAATAGTATTGTCATTATTCAAACTGTCACAATAAAGTGTAAAGAGGTTTTCCATTCAAGAGTGTATATTTTTCATTTTACTGATGGAAAAAGTGAAGAACATGCAAGACATGAGCCAACTAGACTCTCATATATTTGAAGAGACCATAGAGAAGGTAGAAAAATCTGATCTGAAGAAAAATACAAGCTCTTGTCCACTTTAAATTGACTCACCTGTTAGAGACAGAATGCTGAAAAATTGCACTTAATGAGAAGATTTTACATAAAATTCCAGTTTTTGGTTCTTTATACACAAGAAATAGCATGAAGTACAAAAAGTACAAAACATTATTAATATTACTTGTTGGTTACCTAACTGGCTCTGTGTGATGGTTTTGTCTGGATGTCCAGAATGAAGTGGAGCAGTTGAGGACTGCCCTCCAGCTGGAACAGAAGAAGGTTGGTTGTCAGCAGGTTTCTCTGCAGAGTTATGCTGATGAGGTCAGCATTTTGACTCAGGTGAGCAAACCAAAATGTTCTGAAATTTAAAGTAAGATTTAGCAGTGAGCAGGTGGAGATTTCAAAATGCTTAACATCTCTTCACTTTATTCAACAGGAGCTGCTCATTCAGAAGGAGAACAACCTTCAGCTCCAGAACCACATCATCCACCTTGAGCAGGAAAACCTAAAGGTTTTGGACAGTAGATGCACATAAACATTGTTGTAGACAAGAAGACAATAGTTCTTGTACCTCATCTACCTGTTAGATGAATTATGGTGTTAAAATGTGATTAGAGAGACAAAATACTGGTTTGTGTTTCTTTGTACACAAGAAATATCATGAAATAGAACTTATGAAACACCTTAAAATTACATTGGTGGTTACCTAACTGGCATTGTGTGATGGTCTTAGCTGGATGTCAAAGATGAAGTGGATCAGCTGAGGACTGCCCTCCAGCAAGAAAAGGAGAAGGCTGGTTGTCAGCAGGTGTCTCTGCAGAGTTATGCTGATGAGGTCAGCATTTTAAGTCAGGTGAGGAAATTTTTCAGAAAGTGAAAGTGAGATATAACAGTGAGCAGGTAGAGAATTCAGAATGCTAAACCTCTCTTCCCTTCATGTAACAGGAGCTGCTCAATCAGAAAGAGAACAACCTTCAGCTCCAGAACAACATCACTCAGCTTGAGCAGGAAAACCTAAAGGTATTGGTGAGAAGATGCACATCATCAAAACTAAAACAGTCCCACACACTCTGTTTGCAATCGGCAATCATTTTGTCTAGCTAAGATACAACTGAATCTTAATTTGGTTTCTATGTTATTTCACCTGGTAAATGTTTGAATTGCTTACAATAATCTTAGTTATAAGAATTCTGCAGAATTAAATTAAAGATGCAACTCCTGTTCAGGTGGCTGCTGAACTGACGATGTTCCAGTCCAGAATGCAGGTCTTGGAGAAAAGATTTGAGAGCAGATCTGCAGAGCTCCATGATTTAAAGCAGAGACACGAGGAGCTGGAGCAAAAGCTGGAAGCACTGACAGCTCAGCAGCAGAAAAACAAGTTCCTCCATGACCAGGATGAGCAGGAGGTGAAGCTCATAACCACTAAGACACATTCTCACCCTTTACCTCTCTGATGTTCTCTGTAGAATCTCTGCTTTTCTGAACACTTCAACACTGTATTGGAATGTTCTTTAACTATCATATTGTTCTGTTACAGAGACACGATCAAGAGATTATGGAGCTGCTAGAGGACTTAACGAAGACTCAGAAGCTCCTCATCTCTATTAATGAGGCACTGCTCTACCAGAAGCAGAACAATTTGGAGCTACTTGGTCGAAATAAAGACCTGGAGCAGGAGTATCTGAAGGTAATAGACCTCATCAAAACCTCTATGAGTTAACTGTAGATTTACTAATGCCGTGTAGTTTGACAGTGTTTGTAGTGCAATAGAGATCATATTTGTGGCTTTGTATTTGTTTTCTATGAGTCATTTTCACTACTTGACATTTCTTAGCTAAAATAACCTTGATGAGTAAACTGGTTCATCATGTTAAAGATTAAAGATCAAACCTTTCTTCAGGCAGCTGATGAATTGAGGGTGGCTCAGACCAGAATGGAACAACTGGAGAAGAGAGATGAGCGCAGAACTGCAGAGCTCCAGATCTCAGAGCAGAGGAAGACGGAACTGGAGCAGCAGCTTATGACGCTCTCAGCTCAGTTGCAGAATGAGCAGAATGAGAAGTCACTCATTCTTCAGAAACAGCAGCAGGAATTTACAGCTTTCAGAACTCAGATTTCTGCACTGGAGAGTGAACTGGAGAGGCACAGAGCTCAGTGTCAGAACGAGTCCTTCATTCTAAACAAACATCAGGAGGAACTTGCGTCCATCAGAGCTCGAATACCAGTCATGGATGAAGAGGTGAAGTTCATTCACACTGACAGATTATAATTCAGAAGCCTTTAAAGGAATGCTTCAGATCAAATTTACACAACTTTCCACTCACTCCAGATGTAGTCGATCAACCAAGACATACTTATTGTCCAAGTCAATTTAGAAGTGAATAGTCACCCAAATCTTTTCCACAAATATATGCGCAGAACTTCTTTTTTCTCGAAACCACATCCAGTTTTTTATTAAGGTCTCATTCACTTCTCGAGGTGGTTTGGGACACATTATCTACTGTGAACTATAAAAATGAACTTCACTGTGTAACTGAATACAGTCTGACTCCCCCTTCTTCTGCATTCATGTCATGTAGGCAAATGGACGCTGCATTACATTCACAATTTCTGCTTGTTTCTATTTATAGCTGCTTGCAATGTTCAGCTACACGGTGAAGTTTTGTTCATTTCACATTGGTCTAAATGCTTCTGGAAAAGCCTCTGTCATTATGTCAGACCTGTTTGAGTCGGTGTGTCTTGGATATGCATGCTCACATCTTTTGTATCATTACAGATCAAAGATCTTAAGCAGGTCATGGTCACCACCAGAGAGCTCCAGAAAACACAGGACCATCAAACAGAACAAGAAGATAATGAAGTAGCAGATGACCAGATTACCTTCAGCACAGAAGAGGACAAAGGAGTAAGACTCTACACTCTCTACTTTTTCAAACTCACATATTTCCGTAGGATTTATGTAACAGTTGTACAGTCTACTCACATAAACAATATTCTGTCTCCTGTTTAAGCAGGTTTGTCAGGGCATTATTGAGAAGCTGCAGACTGAACTCACCTGCAGTCAGGAGAAGTGTGAGAGTCTCCAAACAGAGCTCATACACACCCTGAACAAGCTAGACACACAGTTCAGGTAAAGAACAGCACACCGATTCAGAGTAAAGGGAGGTTTAGTCCCTCATTGTGCACTGATATGAACAACTGTGATTTATAGTGCTTGTCATGTGTATTCATACAAACACCCTTTAGAACTGCTGTCATTTCATTCATCTTTAACAGTAAATTTTACAAGAAAGAGGTCCACTACAAGGAGAAACTCAGCAAAGCAAAAGCCATGTTCTTGAAGGAGACTGCATGGAGAGATGACAAGATCAAACAGCAGGAGAAGGAGCTACGTTTCCTCACTTTACGGTTGGAGAAGGTAAAGAATCAGCATGTTATGTTATATCATAAACATAAGTTGAGATGAGTACATGACTCATTACATTTAAATGACTGATGTATCTCACCAGGAAAAAGAGATGTTTAAACATGTGGTGAAAGAGAATGAAAAGCTGTTTCACGATCACGTCAACCTGCAGATGAAGCTGATCGACCAACACTAAGCATGTATGTTTAATGCAGGTAATTTTGAACATATTTGTTTTGGTAACTCAGCAAACCTGACATATCTGACTTTTCTTTTTTCTGACTGCATACTTACAGAGAGCTAGGCAGCATGTAATAACCACACCACTCAGATGCTAATGCTAAAAGGGATGGAGGAAGAATGGAAAATGCAGAGGACAATCGTATTAATACAGTGGACCAAAGTGCAAATAAACAATAGAACCTCAGATGAGCCTGATTCCTTTGAGGGGTCTCTTTGACATATTGGCAATACTGTTAGACAGGTGTTATTTATAAGAGACAGGTGTTATTTGTTTTATAAGACCTTTACTCTGGCTGTACTTTGGAAGAACATCTTTAGAAAGAACACTAAGCAATTTATTCCAACTATTTAGCATTTATAGCTAAGTTGTCAAAGTAATAAAACACTTTAATCTGTACACATCGTCTGCAGTTTTGACAGTACTTATTGTTACACAGCAAAGAGAATATTGCTAATTACCAGTGAACTGTTAATAATCACACCACAGTTATCGCTGCTGTGGACTGACAGCTGGTCTGTTTCTTTCCCCATTGTACACTGCCTAGTCCAGTGGTTCTGAAACTGGTCGTATCCTTATGTGGATATGGGCATTTAGTTTGAGCACAAATGTGGAACATTGGGGGTCTGAGGACAGATTTGAGTACCACTTGTCTACTCTCTTATGTCCAGTGCATAATGATTGTATAGTTACTGTATATTGTGTAGAAGAATTGTTGTATAGTGTTTGTAAACTCCAGTCTTAGGTCGTAAGAGTTGACAAGGTAAGTCTAAATCTAAACTTATCAAACTTTAAACATTTTAGTTACCGGAAATATTGCCTTCATATTTTCAATTCAAAAGTTTAAAAGCCTTTTAAGTGAAGGTCATCTTTAAAATACTGTAAGTTTTCTACATAAGGAAAGTATATGGCAAAGCTGTTGCTTAAACTGTTTTAGATGGAAGTTTTATGGGTTTTGGAGAGAGAGGAAAGTCCACGAAAGTCTCCCAAAAACAGGGCAGATCCTCTCACCCTACCTGATTATATAGTGATTCGATTATTCAAACTCCCAAAGAATTCAGTTATATGTCTAGCAGACATTTAAACTAATGAGCTGCAAAGAAAAACAAAAAGATCCTCACCTCTTCCTGTAATATTGTAAATAATGATCACCCTAACATTCTTTGCATCTGGTTCCTTTTAAACAGTCTTGGGGGGCACTACAAGTGTATGATGACCCAGCTATCTGTGAGTCGTGTGGTGAATGCTGTGTCAAATGCCCTCTGCAGCAAGGTGAGGAATTTTATCAAGTCAATCGGTGCAGAACAAATTCAAACAAAGCAGACATTTTTTGACATTGCTGGATTTCCAAATGTACTCAGTGCAGCTGATGGGACACATATTGTGATAAAGGTCAGTGTACATTATGTAGACTGTAATTGTTGTTTGTATATAAAGTGTTCATCAAAGTTTTAAGACATTATTTTCTAATAGGCTCCACATGAGGATACGTAAATGTATGTTAACAGAAAAACCTTAATTCAGTAAATGTTCAGATAGTCTGCGATGCTCCCCTGAGAATTAACAACCTTGTAGCAGTGGCCTGGCAGCACCCACGATTCCTTTATGCTTACCACTTCAGCAGTCAGTTTATTGAGGGACATATCCCTGAGGGGTGGTTATTAGGTAAACATTTTCCATTTGATAGTCTTTAATACACTTTTATATATTGCATATACAATATTACTATAATGTATATGTATTACATGTACATTCATGGCATGTGCTACACTCCAATTGGTATTTTCAGTGTCTATTTATCAGGTGATAGTGGTTATCCTTTGAAAACTAGGCTGATGACACTAATATTACATCTCTTGACAGAAGCAGAGAGGCGATACAACAGATGCTCAGAGAAAAACAAAGTGTTGTTGAGAGATGTATTGGTGTTCTGACATCCCGGTTCTGATGCATTGATCATTCTGGAGGAATTTTACTGTACACGCCAGAAAAAGCATGTAAAATCATAACTGCTGTGTGTGTGCTTCACAATAGCAAGAAGGGCTGAGACCTCCTGTAAAGGATATCCACCATCTCTTCTTTCTTTAATCGCTTGGGCCGAGGAGGGTCACAGTCAAGCAGCACTTGTGAAAGCTATATCTCTGCATCCTGAGGCACCTTTTAGACACAGTATTGATATATAAACATAAAGTCAATGCATCAAAGCAACTCTATCTTTTATTCCAGAACCAATTAGGGCTCTGTTTTACACCTTTCACCATATTCCCCATTTCTAAATCCAGATAAACAGGTTTTTCTTCCTTGATTTTGGAAGGTCTATGAGCACAGTACAGTCCTCATCGGCAGATCACCCTGCTTTAAGTTATGAACAATGCATTTAGGAAAATCAGAGTCAGGAACTGCCAGGACTGAAGAAACACATTCTAGAGAATTTTTAGAACACTATTTGGAGTGGCAGCATACTATGTGGTATGTAGATAACTTTTTGTGGCCAAATGGGGATGAGAGTTAGGATCCTGCACAGTTACCTACTTGCTTACTTATTTTTATTTATTCCTTTATTTAAGGCATGTGTTGATAACATTTTTTCAGACTGAGTATGAGTATGAGTACGTTTTTAGTACTCGCTGATACAATTAAGTAGTTGTTAGTGTGAATGAGTGCAATATACACTATATTACCAAAAGTATTCACTCACCCATCCAAATCATTGAATTCAGGCATTCCAATCACTTCCATGGCCACAGATATATAAAACCAAGCACCTAGACATGCAGACTGCTTCTACAAACATTTGTGAAAGAATGGGTCACTCTCAGGAGCTCAGTGAATTCCAGCATGGTACAAGTCAAGTCGTGAAATTTCCTCGCTACTAAATATTCCACAGTCATCTGAAAGCGTCGAATGCAATGGTGCAAAGGACTCTAGAGCAGTGGAGACGTGTTCTCTGGAGTCACGAATCACGCTTCTTCATCTGGCAATCCGATGGACGAGTCTGGGTTTGGAGGTTGCCAGGAGAACAGTACTTGTCTGACTGCATTGTGCCAAGTGTAAAGTTTGGTGGAGGGGGGATTATGGTGTGGGGTTGTTTTTCAGGAGTTGGGCTCATCCCCTTAGTTCCAGTGAAAGGAACTCTTAATGCTTCAGTATAAAAAGAGATTTTGGACATTTTCATGCTCCCAACTTTGTGGGAATAGTTTGGGGATGGCCCCTTCCTGTTCCAACAAGACTGCACACCAGTGCACAAAGCAAGGTCCATAAAGACATGGATGAGCGAGTTTGGTGTGGAAGAACTTGACTGGCCTGCACAGAGTCCTGACCTCAACCCGATATAACACCTTTGGGATGAATTAGAGCGGAGACTGCGAGCCAGGCCTTCTCGTCCAACATCAGTGTCTGACCTCACAAATGCACTTCTGGAAGAATGGTCAAAAATTCCCGTAAACACACTCCTAAACCTTGTGGAAAGCCTTCCCAGAAGAGTTGAAGCTGTTATGGCTGCAAAGGGTGGGCCGACATCATATTAAACCCTATGTATTAAGAATGGGATGTCACTCAAGTTCATATGCGTGTGAAGGCAGACGAGCGAATACTTTTTAAATCATTAAAATCGATCTGATTTTAAATTAAGTGTGTTAGCTGGCTACATTACATTAGTTAAATTAAATTGAGTAGTGCTGCTATGTAGAAGAATAGGTTTTGTTCCACATCGGAAAATCACATCTTTACAGCTACATTTCATAGTTTTGATCCTTGTCTGTCTCTGTTGTCTCTGTAGCACAGTGACAGTAGAAAGCACATCCAAGGCTAATGCATCTGAAGAGCTCACGTTTTGAGTTTTACGTCTTGTTGAAGTCTTTTGATTGGCTGGTTGAGCTGTAGCTGCATGTCCTCTAAAGCCAGGCATACACTGTGATTTTAGAGATCTCATTTGTGTAGGGCCCTATATAACTCTATACCACAGATTAATAGAATAAATACAAGACTGTCTGAATAAATAAATAAAAAGTATTAAATTCATAGCTCATAGTAAAATACATTAAAAAAACATACAAAATGTGCAGAGAAGTGTTCAGAAGTCAACACTGAAAATCTATATCATAAAAAATATCAAGTGTAAACATTGAAAGAGTGTGGGTTTGTGTGTGTGTTGAAGAGACCAGTCAAGCTGACCAGTTAATTAGCAACACAATTACATGACTCGTGACTCCTAATACAAGTGTATAATAAAGGGTGCACAGCACAGTGATAAGTGACACACGTCAGACAGGGTCGTTTGCGCATGCTCATCTCTGCCCCTGTGTTTGGTTGGCAGGTGTTGATGAACAATTTCATTTTAGGGGTCTTTTGATCAAAATAACATGCTGAGCACCCAAATACTGAGCAAACCTGCTGCTACAGCAGGTTGGCTAGCCACACTGTGCACTGAAATAGACACAGTAGGACAATATGGTCTCTCTGCAGCCAGTTTTACAAAGACATTTTAAAACAATCACTGTATTAACGTTTATTCCTTGCAATTCTATTCAGTCAAACAGAGTAGTCAGCATAGACGGACTTTGGAGCAAATGTTGTTTTTTTTTCTTTTCTAAACTCTGACATACGAATCCACCCATGTTAGGTAAGTGGTCATCATTGTGTTTGTATGTGCTGAAAAACTAAAATCGCACAATGAATTCCTGGTGGGTATATACAAAGGCGGAATATTTGAAGTAACCAGCGACTTTGTGTCCGGACTCCATGGAGCACTTCTGTGTGAGAGCAGACCTTTGCTCACTTTCGGTTTGAGTTGTTTGTTTATTAGTGTGGCAGTGCAGACTAACCAGGCTTAAATCACTCATTATCAGCTGGAATCAGATGTTGGTATCGGTGCATTATTTTGAGGTCGAGTATGAATACAGTATTGGGGCCGCTACCAATATCGGTACTGATGCATCCCTAATTAATTTATTCTTACAAACAACACATTGTAAATGTTTCAAATAAGACTTCTTTTGTTCTGTCTGAGTTTATGTTTTACATTTTTGAAAGTGTGATGTATATTTTGTATCACTTACAGTTTGTGTTTTTTTATGTAAGCACTAACAAAAACACAAAAGCTATTGATGGATAATTCAGTAAATTTATAAAAAAATAATTATTTTCATGGTCTCTAGTCTGCACATCTGCATTTTCTTTAGTCCAAAGACAGCAGTAAATTGACAACTGTATTCTCAATTTCTCTTTGCAGTGTGAAAAACCTGATTTGTTATAGAAATTCATATAATAGATTTGTTTGGTGTTTTTAAGTAAATATTGCATTTTAGGAGTACTTTCATGGTTTTGTAGCCAGAGGATCACTTTGCTCCCAATATGGGAGAATTTGCTAAATGTGTAGTGATTTGCGAATGTGTAAGCATTTCAAAACAGAGACACTGTCCTGAAACATGTAAGTGATTCTTTGCTCTTCTGTTCTCCTTTTCTCTAATCTTCTCTTCATTTGTATCTTCACCTTTTTTATGTTGTTTCTTCTCTTCCCTTTACCTTTTCCCTTCTATTCTACCCTAATCTTCTCTTCTTTTTCTTTCTTTTCTCTTTCCTTCTCTTCTCCTCTAATCCTTGCTCCCTATATCTCCCTTTCTCTTCTCTCTGGTTTATGTAGTATTTTGTAAGAGAATAAATTTGTCTTCCTTTTAGCAGCTTTATGCTGTCATTGGCAGCAGGCTGGATATCATTCATCACCTTCTTTCTTTGTGCCTTTTTCCTGCTTGCTTTCTCTTTCCTCTTGTACTGTCTTCATTTATCTGTTTGTCCATATGTGTTGGTGCATGTCAACCAGAATATGTATATCTAAATTGCATTTATACTTTGTTAGTTGTCTAAAAGGGCAATACTGCTTCATTATCAACGTTATAATAAGATTTACACTCACTGGCCTCTTTATTAGGTATACAAACCTTGTATCCACGCTCATTGTCCATTTTATCAGCTCCACGCACCATGGAGGCGCACTTTGTAGTTCTACAATTACAGATGGTAATCTGCTTCTTTAGCCACCCTTTACCCTTTTCATCAGGGGTAAGGACCCCAACACTACAGAACACTGACACTGACACTTTCTTTTCACTCTATAGGACACACCTACCTTGTAGATGTAAAGTTAGATGATAGCTCATGTTTGGCTTGTGTTTGGGTGCTTACACACTAGGGGCTGATGCAGCATCAGAAACGCAGCCCTCCATTGTATTTCAGTTAGGACGCTGCGTCAGCTCTGTCGGACTAAAAACGTATCTGTATGCAGTGAAAAGACGCATCATTGAGCGTCGAAAAAGTTCAAACCATTTCAACTTCTACTGCAACACATTCTGACGTGGTGGCACATCAACCAATAGAATCGTGCAGGCAGAAGATGGATGAAAATCCAAGATGGAGTAAAGTAGCGACGCTATGTACTCTTTTCCTGTTCTATATGACTTCTTTACCTTTGTGGCTGTTGTCTGCTTGGGTCTGTACATGGCCATCGCCATAATTTTCTTTTGATGGTCCATATCTCTTTGTTTCTGGTCCAAATGTTTTGTTTCCTTCTGGATTTTGAACTGTACAAACTCCACCCCGCTCCAGTTGAGTACACGCCTCCTAGATGGACAAGATCTGCAGGCGTATGCGTCTACTGCTCCATCTTTGTGTTGTCTAGTGTGTAGGCACCCTCAGGCATTCTCTACTTGGCTGGATATTTTTGTTTGCCGGACTATTCTTAATCCTTTAGTTGTTAAAAACTGTGCAGCATACACACATGCACACACTAACACCAAGTCAATGCCATCTCAAATACTGCTCAGTGGTGGTCCTGTGGGGTTCTTGACCACTGATAAATGGAGAAAAGAAAGAATAACAAATTATGCAGAGAAACAAGATAGCTGTACCTAATGAAGTGTATTAATTAGACAGAAAAGAAACAGTGTGGATTTATTGTGCCAAGCTTCATGAAAATTATTAACAACAACGGCCTTGTAAGTCTCTAAACCTAGAACCACTCTGTGACTGGCTAGCAACACTCCCCATGCCTCATGAAGAAGAATGGGCCATTCAAAGGTAGTTGTGGCCTAACTCAGGTTAGGAGGTGGGTCCTGGCCCTCCCATTAGAATAAAAAGACCCCTCAAAAGAGAAAGAAAAAAGCCAAATTGAACTTGGAGGCTCCTGTGTTAACACTAGATTGGATAAACTGACAAACTAAATCGTAATTTGTTTTTACTTCTTATGGGATGCACCAGACTTGCCAGCTGAAAAAAGCTTGAAACCTGTTAAAAGCTTTCAGAATTATTTATATTCATACAGATAGGACATTCACCTGCCTAGTAAACCTTATGAAAAACCTACAGGGGTAAACCTCACAAAAATGTATTGTGAAAAGGTCACCTCATAGTGGGCTAAACTTTAAGAGGGAAGGTGGCAGCTGTTTTGCTATCTACCAATGATAGATGTTTTCTGTATGCACACAGCTAATGAGAGGTGAGTGAGGGAGATCATTGCCCTCTGACTAGTGTAAACAGTGATGAGAACTTATGTTTATGTTACTGTTCATAAAGATGCATAAAATAATCTGGCAAGACGTTCTGTGGAGCACATTTAAATCATTCTAATCAAACAAGTGTATTGTTTTTGTTTAATTATATTATAACAATTTAATAAAATGTTTTTTTCATCATTTCTTCCTTCTAAGGGCTTTGTTAACTGTGCTTGTTAAAATCTTAACCTTCTCAGTTGAAATTGACAATCAACTGTCACGTCTGTTACTTAGCAGCCAACTACACACACACAGCTGAAATGTAAGCACATGATCAAAATAGATGTATAGATAGATATATAGATATAAATACATAGATGTCGTGTTGCCTGTTGTTCTCTATCTGTGGCAATATGTCTGCGCATCCACCATGTTGGAGCGGAATGCTATAACTTACCTAGCTACAATGCTCATGCAGCATTAAAAATCATTGTAAATAAATAAAAGAGTACATCAAGTTAAGATCCCCTGTATATGCAATTAAATGAAATAAGCTGAAAATAAAACCAGAGAAAAAAACAATCATACCAATTCGTTCTCTGTGCTTCACCAACCACACGTCCATATCCACACATCACACATACAATAAACATAACATAAACATGAGTGTGGATTGCTGTGTTCTCTCCGTTATATAATCCTATCCAACTTTTTGAGTGCAGTGTTCTTAAAATAGTGTAATTTTGGACCTTTCTTAAACCACCGCACTGTAATGGTACTGAATGCAGTCCAGCAGCGATGCTGACCACCCCAAAACAGCAGCACAGTTGACGTGCTTGTCTGGACCCAATACAGCATGTACAATCTATGGTCACTGCTCTCCAGTTTCAGTTTCAGTTTCCCAAACACTTCAGCCACCTGCGCTAATGTTATTCCTCCTAATAAACAGACACACGTTCATAAATCATGATATAACATAAGTCAAAGCATCATTTTCAATAGATAGTAGATAAATGTAACATCATTCTGCTATTTATAATGAATTATGCTGCTTACCACTGAATAAAAGATAGAAACAGATGGTTAACAGAAGTTAAGACACCTCTGATATTGTCTTAAAGTTAGGACAGTATTTAGGAAATTTTGTCTAGTTAGGATGGTTTTGTAATACCGTTTTCTTATCTGGAGTTTATGGACAAGATCATACATTTCTGTCCTAAATTTAGTCCTAACTGCTCTCAGGAGTAGTACGGGTGTGAAGTAAACATTGGGATTGGCTTAATCAATTGCCAGTATCAAATTTGATGACATTGAGGTAGATCAGCTAGTAGTGGGTGGTATACCAGTTGCAATTCTTCCTCAGGTATGGGGTTTGTCATTACTGGTATGCAACAAATCAGCACAGATAATGCAACAAACAAGCAGGGTAAACCAGCCCCAATGTTAGCCAGTCAGAAACTTCCATGACAGTTAAGTCATGGATGTTTCTGTCATGTTTCAAATGAAAATTAAAACATAGCTCTCAATCACCTCCCACTGTCTAGTCCATTGTATCCATAGTCCATATTGTTTTCAAGGCAGCGGACATACAAGAATGGATGGACTTTTGTTCTTAGCCTTAGCCTAACATCTGTTTACGCTTGTACCACCAAAAAGGAGCCACTTGACATGATCGGCTGCATCAGACAACATTCTCAGGGTCTGTGAAAGCTACTGCTGCAGGGCTACTGTTAGAAAGCAATGCAGACATAGGTTTATCAGTATACAGTTTAGTTTTGTTTTTACTATTTTGCACAAAAAATCATTTGATTCCATCGATAAAAATGTTTTTTCTTTAAAAATGAATGGACATCCTAAAGTAATAGGCCACTGTTAGCCTACAAGAACACATCTGGTTATGTGTATATCATGATATACACCCCAAAACCATTTTGATTACACCAAGGGATACATTTTTGGCCATAACAACCACTACTAGGATCAGCTGTCCTGTTTTCCAAGTCACTGCTCACCTGTCTTCATGTTCCTGTCTGCCCCACAACTCCTCCACATGCTTCCAAGGTAAGAGAGGAGCAGTAGCAAAAGAAGAGGAGGACAGGAGCAGTAGCAATAGTTTTCCACATGCAGGGGAGAAAATTGGGTACAAAACAACAACAACAACAACAAAAAATGAATAGGTCTAATATATTACATCAACAGTTTTATCCATCATTGCTTTCTTTTGTATTGAGGTAATATGTTTTATTCATGTACACAGGCACACAAGCCATGTATGTATTTGAATCACGTAAATCGAATGCAGTACTTTTTTCAGTGAATACTTTCTGTGGGCGCGTGTGTGTGTGTGTGTGTTGTGAGTGAATATATGTCTATAAGAACAGTTGTGAATCCACTGCTGTCTTGTTTTCGGATTTAAACTGAACTGTATATAGTGAGAAATGCCAGAGCTTCAGGGTCATCTTTAACGCTCTGATGCTTTTACGATCTGCTCAGTCTTCTCTGAAAAATTAACACCTTTCTCTCTCTCCTTCTCCCTCTCTCTCTCTCTCTCTCTCTCTGCCAGGTGCTCGCTGTAAATAAAAGCCCATTCACAGTTGTTTATGGGGTTTGCAAACAGAAGTGTTGCTTCTATCTAGGTGATATCATCGCTCCTCCTCCGCGCTGCTCGTTTACCTCTCAGAGTGAGTGTAAATCTCCCTGGCCTGGACCAGCTGTACCGTATATCAGGCTTCATAAGGCACACGGCTAATTGACTGCAAACGAAGAGCAAATATATTTCACACAGGCAGCCTGAAAAAAAGAAAAAAAATCATAGCAGTGGTTGTGTGTAACCTACCTGTCACTTATGTAGCTATTTGTGTAGTTGTGATTTTTGTGTTGGTGTGTTTTTGTATTTGTATACATTATTTCTTTATTAGTTTACCAGTGTACTGTGTTTGCATATGTTTGTAAGCTATTTGTGCATTTTATGATTTCTGTAATAGTGCATTTGTTTGTTTTGTTTATTTATGAGCACATGAATGCCTTAAACCCTGCATGCTCCTTAGTGCATCATTTCTAATGAAGACATCAGAAAGCGCACCACAGTCATGTCCAGCAATTGGCTCATTAATTCTGTTAGTGGCTCATCCAACAGTACCTCCAGAGAGTCAACACAGAGATCAGCACAGAGAGATTACATTAAATTATAGACAAATGAAGTAGTGTAGTCATTCTGTACCCATGGTTATGCCCAAATTAGGAACTCCAGGTCTAAGATGGTTTTCTCTATAATAAAAATGACTGACGTTTTCGAAAATTGCTGCTATCGTGCCCTGCGGTAAATAACAGTGTTCCAAAGCTGATACATTTTGTCATACGGACAGTTCTCCTCTCAATGTTGCCAAAACCTACGGAAGTCCAGGGAGGCCATGTGGTAGTTCTAATTTTCTGGATTGTTATTTTGAGATAATGAGTTAATTATCTTGTTATCTCAAGATAACAAAACTGTTATCATGAAACAACAAGTTCTCTTGTTATCTCAAGATAACAATCCAGAAAATTATAGCAACAGCTCGTGGCCTCTCCGGACTTCCATAAAAACCTCTGAATTTAAAAGTCATTAAACAGCTGAAATACGAAAAAGTCAACCTCACCAAAATACCCCAAACAGACCAGTAAGCTTTGTGGCAGCCAAGAAGATGTGGCAGTTGTAGGCTACAGTTTAAGAAGCTGGTGTTATAATAATTTTGAAGTTTAATAGTAAACTTACTTCCATGCAAAGTCATTTCACTGTGTTAGCTTACATGTATGTGGCATTATTCATATTTTAAGTGCTACATTACCTTGTAATTTAGAGGGTCCATTGACACTGAGAGGAAAATGTATCAGGTTCAAAACATTTTTGTTTACTACAAAACAAATGGCACGATTGAGGCATTTTTCAAAAAACACAATTGTTCTATTAAAAAAATCCACTCAGACCAGGAGTTCCTAATGAAGGCAAAATGCAGACTACAGAATCAGAATGATGTGCAACATGATGCACACTGATGAATGAGGTCTATGTTAGCAATTCTTTCCATATATATAAATGTAATACTACATTTGAATGCCAGTTTGCTGTTAAGACATGGTGTAATTTTTTTGTTACTTTACGCTCTTCACATCTTTTCTAAACTGTCAGTTTATTTTTCTCCTTCAGTCACTGCTTAGTAACCTCTACACTATCCTGCATTATCTCACTCATGCTTTCAGTTTTTTACCATTAAGCTAGCGTCCCTGTGACTGTACTTTGAATATGAAGCAGGTATTCAAAAGATGTGCTTGAGGGAAAAAAAGCAAGACCTGAAACTTTGACAGAGTAGAAGATTCCTATTTCCAAAGCCAAATATAAAATGTCGACCACCTGAGTTAAAAAGCTGATTTGTTCTTGTTGATATAAATAACGGAATAACAGAATAATTATTGAATAACGGAGAACAAATCAGTTAGTGAACCCCAGATGCCATTAGCCTATAGCAGCAATGATTTTATGAATTTCTTTAGTGATAAAATTGAAAACATTAGACAAAATTCAACAAACCTACAAACCTGCTGCCTTACAATACCAGTCTAAATCTTGAGAATATTATAATCACTGCAGAGAGGCTGGAATCGTTTACCTTACTTCAAGAAAATGAACTAGTTAAAATGGCTTCTTCCGCAAAATCTTCTACTTCTATGTTAGATCCAATTCCTACAGATTTACTCAAGGAAATTTTGCCAGCAATAACCAAGCCTATTCTGTCAATAATAAACTCCTCTCTTAGCCTTGGATACATCCCCAAAACTCTTAAACTAGCAGTAATTAGACCGCTGATTAAGAAAGCTAACCTTGATCCCTGCGAACTATCAAATTATAGACCCATCTCAAATCTCCCCTTTATATTTAAGATCTTGGAAAAAGTTGTAGCAAAACAATTAAGCTCCTATTTGTATAGGAATCATATACATGAAACATTTCAGTCTGGTTTAAGGCCACATCATAGTACAGAGACAGCACTAGTAAAAATTATAAATGATCTTTTATTATTCTCTGACCAAGGAAATGTGTCTTTGCTAGTCCTCCTTGATCTTAGTATGGCATTTGACATAATAGACCACTCTATCTTACTAGATAGACTAGAAAACCTTGTAGGGGTAACCGGAATAGCTCTTTCCTGGTTCAGATCTTACCTCACTGATCGCTATCAGTTTGTTAATGTAAACGGGGAATCATCTGTCCTCGCAAAAGTAAAGTATGGTGTTCTACAAGGCTCTGTTTTAGGACCTATATTATTCATAATATATATGCTACCACCGGGCACCGTTATCAGTAAACACGGCATAAATTTTCACTGTTATACCGATGACACTCAGTTACATATATCAAGCGAACCGGAGGATAAAAATAAACTTAGCAAGATTGAGCACTGTATAAAAGACATAAAAGACTGGATGTCGAGTAACTTTCTCCTTCTTAATTCGGATAAAACAGAGGCTCTGCTTGTTGGTCCAAAAGCAGCTTGAAACAAACTGTCTAATTTTACACTTAAACTTAACAATTTCACATCAAGCTCATCTGTAAAAAACCTTGGTGTCATCATAGACCCTGATCTGTCCTTCGACGCACATATAACTAATATTACTAGAACAGCCTTCCTGCATCTCCGCAATATTGCCAAATTAAGAAATGCATTATCTTTACAGGATGCAGCAAAGTTAGTTCATGCATTTATTACCTCAAGGCTACATTACTCTAATGCCCTGCTGTCTGCATGTCCCAGCAAAAGCCTTAACAAGCTTCAGCTAGTTTAGAACGATGCAGCCAGAGTCCTCACAAGAACCAGAAAGTTTGACCATATCAGGCCAGTTCTATCCACCCTGCACTGGTTACCAGTTAAATTTCGCATTGACTATAAAATTCTATTACTGACCTATAAAGCTCTAAATGGACTCGCCCCTCTGTACCTGAGTGAACTTCTCTCATGCTATGAACCATCACGCCTGCTTAGATCACAAAGTGCTGGCCAACTATTAGTACCTAGAATTAATAAAGTTACATCAGGGGGGAGAGCCTTCTCATACAAAGCCCCCCAGCTTTGGAATAATCTTTCTGTTCAGTCACAGCCTCAGTCTTTTAGTCAAGGCTTTGATAATTAGTTTTCCCTGTCAGATCCAGACCTGACCAAGTCTCTGCTGCTCTGTTTATACTGTAATCTGTGATCAGTCACTCATTACAGAACTGACTCTTTGTGTGTTTTTCCGTTCTTTGCCGAGTTGAACAGCTGCCCATCCTGTGCTTCTCATGCCATTGCCTCGCCTGCCTTGATCGGGTGCCCACTGCTCGCCAGCCCTCTGGACCGGCTTGACCACCACTGAGCTTCATACTGAACAACGCTGTGCAAACCTCACCCTCACGAACTGACCCTCCTGATGATGATGCTGCTGCTACTGCTGCTTAAACTAATCAATTTAACCATTGCTCCACCTGTTTTCCCCGTTGTGTACTACAATACCTTATACTAACAATGTTTTGCTATCTGATGTCAACCAGAGGAGGATGGGTTCCCCTTCTGAGTCTTGGTTCCTCTCAAGGTTTCTTCCTCCGGCTCTTAGGGAGTTTTTCCTTGCCACTGGCTTGCTCATGGGGGCTTGGACCCCGATTTCTTTCTGTAATGCTGATTTTTCTGTAAAGCTGCTTTGTGACAACACCTGTTGTAAAAAGCGCTGTATAAATAAACTTTGCTTGCTTGCTTGCTTGATAGTGATGTGCATCATCAGAGGTAAGGCATAAATAGTTTATGCTACACTTTAGCTAGGCTTCTTGACAGTTTGGGGTTTTAAGTTTGCTGGTTTATATATATATATATATATATATATATATACATATATATATACATATATATATACATATATATATATATATATATATATATATACATATAATTGAAAATAGTACAAAGATAAGATATCAAATGTAGAAACTGAGAAATCTTATTGTTTTTGGAAAAATATATGCCCATTTTCAATTTGATGCCAACAACACATTCCAAAAAAGTTGGGACGGGGGCAACAAAAGGCTGGTAAAGTTGTGTAATGCTAAAAAAAAATACCTGGTGGTTGATTGGCAACAGGTCAGTAACATGATTGTGTATAAAAAGAGCATGTCAGAGAGGCTGAGCCTTTCAGGAGTAAAGATGAGGAGGGGTTCACGACTCTGTGAAAGACTGCACAGGCAAATTGTGCAAACATTCAAGAATAACATTTCTCAACATAAAATAGCTAGAACTTTTGCTTTTCATCGTCTACAGTACATAATATCATTAAAAGATTCAGAGAATCTGGAGATATCTCTGTATGCAAGGGACAAGGCTGAAAACCAGTACTGGCTGCCATGATCTTGGGCCCTCAGGTGGCACTGCTTTAAAAACAGACATGATTCTGTAGTGCAAATCACTGCATGGGCTCAGGAACACTTTTGAAAACCACTGTCTGTGATTTCATGTGTTGCTGTCCAGAGTATCAAAAAGCAATCTGGATTATACTAGAAACATACTAGAAACATGAAATTTTCTATAATTAGCTGAGACTCAGAAGTAGTTATTTTACAGTGTTTGAGCAGTATGCAGAATGGAATATGAATGCTAGTGTAATGACTGACCTGAAGTTCAGATGAAAAGATGGAAGTTCAGATGAAAAGATGGATAGAGTAATACAGCCGGGATTGAACCATACAGAGCAGAAGTGAAAGTGCGTCTTACAGTCTGATGGAGAGCCGAGGAGGGGAGCTGCAGCGCCATGTGTGCTGCACTGAGAAATTTCCTCAGGTCACAGCAGAGTCACTGGACTGTTACCCCAGGACACCACAAAGACCAGCCTGAACGAATGAGCATGGTGAGCCTCAGCTGGCTTGCGTTGAATGAGAATGGCAGCGTCTCCTAGTTCTTCTTTGACACTGGGTAGTGACGGGCCACAGTTTCACCGGGCTGCGAAGGCAAACTTCTATTCTGGCTTGCAGCCCAGTGCTGGTTCACTTCCATCTGTAATTCCTTAACTATGTCTGCAGATTTCGTAATGACCTATCGCTGGCCAGTCAAACTTTAAAATAAATAGATGACACAAAGGCAGCTTGGTTAGGAGAGACCTAATTTCTAATAATTATGCAATCTCTTTGTCTGTGGGTCTGCTCAGATTTACCAAAATAAAACTTCACATACATAGACTTCTGAGCATAGTTCCATGGCTTTAAGCAACAGAACATTATAAGCATGCAATTTCATATATAAACATTATTACTGTTTCAATGGTAACTATTACACAAAAAACTATTGGGCTTAAAGACTTATCTCTAAAGTACTCTAATTTCACACCATGGTTATGCAAAGCTACTTGAAACTCTAACAAGCCTACTTTTAAAAGAACATGATTGCAATGAAAGGAAATAAGATTTCTTAAGAAAAGGACACAATTCCAAGTTACATAGTAGAGTACAGAAAAGTTGAGTACATTATCTATGGCAGAACCTCTATTATGCTTGAGGTATGGCATTTTCCATGAATAGTTATACAAGTTATGAGCTTTACTTGTACAGTTCTACTTCTAAAGGAAAAGTAGAAGAAGAAAGAAGAAAACCACATGAGGACTCAAAAGAGAAGAAGACATAAGGTTAAAAACGTGATTCAAAGGAACATATGGATTTGGTAACATAATTTCTAGAAAAATAATTATAGAAAACAGTTATAAAACAGTCAGAAATCAACTCAGTAATAATCGTGATTATAGAAATTGGCGACACTTAAAGAATCATAAAATAACTGCCAAGTTGTAGGGAGTCTTAGTATTAATTCACATTTGAATTAGCATTTGATTAAAGATTGATGTGTCTTCCCTGGCCAAATGCCAATAATTTGCCAAAGATCAGTAGAATTGAAGCTGTGTTCCTAAGATTTAGTTTCTGGAAAGAATTCATACATTTTTACAACTGCTGAGGAATGCACTTTCATGCCCAAAAAAGGGGGTTTTGTGAGGGTCCATTAGCATTGTAGTCTTAGGGCCATCTGGTCGTCTTATCTTGGCATTTCTTATCTTTGTTTAGAGGCTAGATGTCTTCCTCTCACACAGTAACAGTAAGGAAGGTGAGGTGTGTCTGTGTGTGTGTGTGTGTAGATGAGTGGGGGGTACTGAGTGGACTCAGAGGATCCTGGCACCTGTGATTCTTCTTTTAGTGTCTCAAGTCATTTTTGTTCCAAAAATTCTGATCAGTTCTAATTAAAAAAATAGGCAAGTTCATTACACCATTGCAATCTACATTCCATAGTGACTTGTCCTGAAGGCTAGCAAAAAGAACCACTGTACATGCTTAAGTATTATCGGTTTGTGTTTTGTAGATTGTGAGGCAAATTGAAGATTTCTGCATTATGTTTACAGGTAGGTTGTTTTTCAGTTTTGTGCTGGGTTTCAGAATTATAACTTTTTTTGTACAGGTGTGTTTTTGTATCTTTGCACACTATCCTGGTCAGGTAACATGCAAGAAATAAGAAAAAAAAAATGCTTCAGTTATTAGTTATCTGCAGATGTCACTGTTCTATGCTAAATACCTCTCCACAGAGGTTAAAATCTTAGGTTAACATTATTTCACATTGGAGACAAAAGCTGCCTCTGTTGTAGGAGTCAAGCTGGACTCTTTGGAGGTTGTGGCAGAATAAAGGACTCCCAACAACCTGTTAGCCATCTTGGACAATATCTCACACCCCCTGCATGCTACACTGGAAAAACAGAGAAGCACATTCAGTGGCCGACTGTTACAGATCCACAATGTGAGATCTTTCTTACCCACTGCTATAAGGCTCTACAATGAGTCTCCTTACTGCAGAGGTGGTACTGATCTCCTGCTGTCTGAACTGCACATCACATTTCACATCACTATATTCAGACTTTTGATCATACAGACTGTGCAGTATATCATAATCTGCTACTGTAATGATACTTTCACTACGCACTTTGGACTGTACATACTGCTGCTACTCTTAGTTATGTTTATTCTCAATGTGTATTGAACTACCTTATACCATTTAGTGCAATACCTGCTCTCATGTAAATTCAACAAATCTGTCTTATACTCTTATGTAAGTTTGCTAACAGATATGCTTCTATTCCTGTTCTCTCATATTCTACTCTAATTTGTCTGTTTTTCTGCCTAGTATA
Organism: Colossoma macropomum; assembly: GCF_904425465.1. Classification (NCBI taxonomy): domain Eukaryota; kingdom Metazoa; phylum Chordata; class Actinopteri; order Characiformes; family Serrasalmidae; genus Colossoma; species Colossoma macropomum. The sequence goes on from NW_023494789.1 coordinate 45,755,435, forward strand.
TGTAAGTGTGCAATTATATGTCATGCTACTGTAATGCTGGAATTTCCTTTGGTATCAATAAAGTTCTATCTATCTATCTATCTATCTATCTATCTATCTATCTATCTATCTACAGTGCTGTGAAAAAGTATTTGCCCTTTTCCCAATTTCTTCTATTTTTGCATATTTGTCACACTTGAATATTTCTGATGATCAAACTATTATTAATATTACACAAAGATAACCTAAGTAAACACAAAATGCTGTTTTCAAATGATGATTTTATTTATTGAAGGAAAAATGCTATTCAGCTTTCCCTGGCCCTATGTGAAAAAATAATTGCCCCCTTAGCTACTAAATCAACCAGTTAACCAAATTCAATTGACTATTAAACTACACCCAGGCATGATTACTGACAACCCTAATGAATCTAAACATTACTTAAATAGAACCTGTCTGGCAATGTAAAAGAGGCTCTTAAATGTCTTCAAAAGCAGCAAATCATGCCACGTTCTAACGAGATTCAAATACAGGTGCTTACAGGGGTTTATCAGTCTAGGGTTAAAAAGCCATTGCTAAGGTTCCAGGACTCCAGTGAACCACAGTGAGAGCCATTATCCACAAGTGGAGAAAATGTGGAACAATGGAGAACCTTCCCAGCAGTGACTGGTTTACCAAGAGTGCATCAATGACTCATGCAGGAGGTCACAAAAGAACCCAGACAAACATCTAAATACTGCAGGCCTCATTTGCCTCAGTTAAGGCCAAGGATTCCACAATAAGAAAGACACTGGGCAAAAACGGCGTCCATGGGAGAGCTGCAAGACACAAACTACTGCTGACCAAAAAAAATACAAAAAGCCTCGTCTTGTATTTGCCAAAAAACATCTAGATTACTCCTATGACTTTTGGGATAATATTCTGTGGACTGAAGAGTCAAAGGTAGGACTTTTTAGAAGACATGAGTCCACATTTGGCATAAAGCTAATGCCACATTCCACTATAAGAACATCATGCCAACAGTCAAATATGGTGGTGGGGCTGCTTTGCTTCTGAAGGGCCTAGACGACTTGTCATCATTGATGGAACCATGAATTTGAGCAGTGAGCAGTAGTGTAACATGTTATGTAAGCTGTAATGAAAGCTATTCTTTTGCTCAAGTGAGTCATCGGTTGGTGTCTCTTTTTCCACATCTTTGTCAAATTTTGGAACGGTGCATAAAAGCCTGGAGTTTAAAAAATGGAGAGGATGGACTGGAACCCTATTTCCTGCATCTTTCTACTCCAGTTATTGTATAAAATATAACGCACACTTCAATCTTTCCATTTTATCAGAATTCCCAATATCAGGAAAACAGTTCATATTGTTCCCCTACACAAAGGAGGCGAGGCATCAGATCTAAATAATTATAGATCCATTTTGAAACTGTCATCTTTTGGTAAATTTTTTAACACCAAACTCAAATAATTTCTTTATGAAAATTCTATCTTGTCTGGCCATCAATCTGGCTTTAGAAAAAAAGCAGTTTTTTCTGCTACCATCCTTTTTTAAATGATCTTTTTACAGCCATTGATAGAAAGCACTGTGCTGCCCTTTTTATTGATGAAACCAAAGCTTTTGACACTGTTGACCAGTCACCTCTTTTAAGTAACTTACAAACAAATGGTCTTGATAAAACATGCAATAAACTGGGCGCAAAACTACTACTCAGATAGGCAACAATGTGTGGCACTGGGTAACTACAAATCAGACTTAATGCTGGTCACTAAAGGGGTCATGCAAGGTTCAATCCTTGGTCCAGTATGTATTGGTGAACTTGCCTCTGCTTTTGGCTGCAAAGTGCACTTGTACACAGGTGACACTCTTCTGTACTGTTCAGCTGATTCTGTTAATACAGCAGTAAAAAAAAACTTCAGTGCTCCTTCAATACCTTACAGATTGCTCTGTATAAGCATAAGCTAGTTTTAAATGCAAAGAACACTACATTCATGCTGTTTCTGGGAACCCCCAGTATTAAAATCAACACTGTGAATATCAACACCCTGACAGGATCTAGTATTGAGAGTTACCAAATATAAGCACCCTACCATATGGCTGGATGATACATTTCCATTAAATATGACATTAATTAGCTAGTCATGTAGGAAAAAAGCTTGGATACTTGTACTGAAATAAGACATATGTTTCCCAGTGCATACTAAGAACTGTGATGATTGTGTTATGTTCATCAGTCAGTGGCCTGAAAACACTAGATGCAATATATGACTTACTAAATTGTTTCAAATTTGTCATTGGTTGTGTTTGTAATGGCATTCTGTGTACTGTATACTGCATACAGCATCAGTATATACTATATACTGCATGCTGCTCTTCATAGAAGTATACTGTACAGCAGTGGTCTTTAAAATCCAGATCTTGAATTTAGTTTCCAGCCCTGGATTTTGTAATCACTACTAGGTATGGTACTAGATGGCCAACCAGTTACATCAACAGTTCCATTAACTACCAGTTTGTACAAAATCTAGAACGAGAAACTGGATTAAAGGTCCAGATTTGAAAACCTCTTCTATACAGTATTCAATACATGCATTTTTTTTAATGAATCACATTTATACACTCATTGAGCACTTTATTAGGAACACTATACCAACACTGCATAGGGCCTCACTTTGTTCTCAAAACAGCCTCAATTCTTTTGCCTTGATCTGGAGCATTATCATGCTGGAAGTAGCCATTAGAAGATGGTAAATTGTGGCCATAAAGGGATGCACATGGTCAGCAACAATGCCTAAATAGGCTGTGGCATTAAAGCGATGATTGATTGATATTAACAGGCTCAAAATGTGTCAAGAAAACATTTCATCAAACCATTACCTCATCCACCAGCCTTGACAGTTGACACGACAGGTTGGCTCCATGGTGCATGGTGCATGGTGCAATCATGCTGATGGCACCTTATTCTGATCCTACCATCTGTGTGCCTCAGTAAAAAATAAAGATTCATCAGACCAGGCACTGTTTTTCCAGTCTTCAGCTGCAGTTTTGAACCCATTGTGGTCTTCTGCTGTTGTAGCCCATCTGTCTCAAGTTTCGACATTTTGTACATTCTGAGAAGCCACAGGCCTTCTGACAGCTCAAACCAGTTCTCTTTAACAAGGCATTTCCATCTGCACACTTCCATCACTGGATGTTTTTTCTTTATTGTACCATTCTAAATAAACTCTAGTGCTTGAAAATCGCTGGAGGTATAGATCAATATAGGTAGTTATAGAAAGACTCAAACCAGCCTGAGTAGCACCAACAGTCGAGCCACAGTCAACATCACTGAGATCGGATGCTTTCCCCATTCTGATGATTGATGTGAACATTGCCTGAAGCTACTGACCCGTACCTGCATGATTTTATGCACTGCACTGCTGCCACACGATTGGCTGATTGCATGAATGAGTAGGTGTACAGGTTTTCCTGATAAAGTACCAACATTTTAACATAGTGAGTGCCCTCACTGTATTATGGCCAATCAAATTATTATGCTCTTCGCCAAGTCCCGCCTTCTTATCTAATCCCTCCATCTGCCCTCCATTGCCTCAAGCTCGAAGCTCTAGGTAGTTTCTTGGTTCAGGCTATAAATCATACAGAAAAGTGTTTTAAAACAGCTAATGTTACATGTGTTGTACAATTTTCTCTAACTCTGAAACAACATGTTTCAATAGTCTTGTTGAATTTTCAGCCACTTTATAATCTTGTCAGTCAGCCATTGTGTAATATTTTGAATGCACTGGATTACAAAACTGAACGGTAGCTGCACCAGCTAAAATTGAAAAAAGATTCTAACAGATGCTAAAATAGAAAAAAGAGTCTACACTTCACTTGGTTTGTTAAAACAACTGATATTGGTTAAAGGATTAGCGGAGTTAATATTTTCTCTTTCTCTTATCAGGAGAACCGTCCATGGACTGATAGTCCAGATTGTGTACCATTCATCTTTTCTCACAGCACTCACCAAAGCAAAGGTGGCAAGTGTCTTGTCATGTAGATATGATCATTCAGTCATTGTAATATTCTAACCTTCCAGGGTAGCTTGTTTAGTGTCTGAGCAAAAAAGCTCTTTGTTTAACCTTCATGTTATTGTATTGTTATCTATTAATATGTTGTTATTTTTTTATTGCGTTAACTTGACCATACTCTACTGTTTGTCCAAGATAAAGGCCCCTGTTACTAGCCCCACAGGCAAAGCTAAGGCTGATCCTCTTGAATTCTCTAAAGGCATGCACAAGCCATACTACTTTGTGATGGTTGGTGAATGGCTGAGTAGAGTGTCAGGGAAACAAACAGATATTTGTGTGTGTGTGTGTGTGTGTGTGTGTGTGTTTATGTTTGGAGCTGACTGGTTCTTGTGATGCATTGCACATGAAGAGTAAAGTAAATGTTCTCCTTTTTTTGTGCTGTAGATGAAGGTGAGTTTGTGCCCAAAAAAGAGCACAAATTCAATCTGCAATACAACCAGCTCTGTGATGACTATGAAGCTGTGAAACAAGAGCTGGAGGCCACACAGGGGGAGAATAAAAAACTGAAGGAGCTGAAGAAGCAGCTTAAGCTGTCAAATTTTGGGGTTGAATCCACTAAGGACACAAACTCCCTCACTCACTTTTTTTTTACTGGTTTACAGTCATTACAGGTTTTAATGTCGTCGTTGAGTATTGTGAAAAGAAGCACACTTATGCTTCAAGGTGGATTAAGCTGGGAAAACCACCCCCTTTTGGGTATGATGAAAATTAGACATGGACTCACCAACAGAGACCTGGCCTACAGATTTGGCCTTCTGTTCTCAACTATCTCAAAAAATGTTAAGAGAGTGGATACCCATGCTGTCCTCAATATCGCACGCTTTGGTAATGTGGCCTAGTAAGGATGCAGTGACAGCAAATATGCCAAAAAAAAAACAAATTTATGAACAGTAGACTATTATAAACTGTACTGCAGTTTTATATAGAGAACATATAATCTAAGAGCAAAGACTAAAACCTGGTCAAAATATAACCACCAAAACACATTTAAGTATTTAATTGGAATAACACCTGCAGAAGCTTTTTTTCTCTGATGGCTGGGGAGGGCGTGCCTCTGACAAGATAATAACTGTAGATTCAGGCTTTTTGGAAAAATATGAGCATGGGGATGAGATCCTTGGAGATAGAGGTTTCCTTTTTAGACAGGAATTGGGCAGTGTAGGAGCAACATTAAGAATCCTAATTTTCACTAAGGGGAAGTCTCAGTTGCCTGGTTCTTGTGTTGACACTTTACGCCAGTTCTCAAAAGTCTGTATACATGTGGAACGAGTTCTAGATGAGCTGAAAACTTTTCACATACTGAAAACTGTGATGCTCATCAGCCAAGTTGATCCACTAGATGACACTGTAACTATATGTTACATATGTTGCATATGTCATTTTATTAATGGAATCGGGGCAACTCTGTCTCTCTTTGTTTTTGTGGCTCAGCATTTTTCTGGACATAACCATGTGGCAGGTTGTAAAGTAATCTTGTTGTAAACATTTTTAATTTGACTTAGCGACACTAATGGTACTATCATGCTCCTGATATTGTCAAATAAAAAGAGGGTAGCCATGCTCGGCAAAACCAGGCAAGGTGGGTGAAATTCGTAGGACTTGTCAGCAAGCCATAAATGTTTTTGTGATTTGGATAGCTCCTATAAGCTAAACATTTAGCGAGTAGCAAACTTAGTAGGGTGTTCCTAGAGACTTGATGACTAGCCAATACTAGCCGACATCTTTCGCTAATGTTTTACGTGATGTTATATTAATATAGAAATGAAAGACAAACAAACAGATCCAACTCTGAAATGACATTTTATTATTGAGTCAACAAGAATTTACAAACAATGTGAAATCTCTGTTGATTACAACAGTTGACTTAACGTTACAATCTTGTGACTGGCTAACTTACCAACGTGGTTTTGCCCCCTGGCTGCACGCACACCCAGTAATGTTTGTAAACAGGAAACCCGTCTCAGGTTGAAGTTCCTCAGAAATTCAGTGCAAATTTCAAACCTTGATTGACTTTGGCTTTTAGTGGCTTAGTTCTGCACTGTAAAAAAATTGCTCAGCTTTTATATAAGAAAGTAAGTAACCAGGTTAACTTGAAATTGAGTTCATTGAACCTATAACATAAAGTCAACACAAGAATAACTAGTTTTACATTTGTGTACTTACTATGTGTTATGTAAAGTATAATGAACTCAACATTTCAAGTTAACCTGGTTACTTACTTTAATTTAAAAAGCTGCATAATTTTTAACAGCGAATGTTCATTCAAGATTCAAGATTTAAGAATCTTTGTCATTGCACAGGGTACAACAAAATTGGGTAGCAATCCGGTGCATAAACAAAAAACAGATTAAACTAGGAATAAAACAAAAATATAGGCTAATATAAAATATAAAATGCAAGATATTGAAGGAAAGACTATAAAAAAGTAAAAATTTAAAATAAAGCTATAAAATAATTTGAAATAAAATGATAAAAAAAGTAAAATAGTAAAATAAGTAAAATAAAAAAGGTGGACATAAAAGAATGTAGCATCTGTGGTATTGCACATGAGGGTATTGCATGTATGTGAATGCTACTATTTCTATTTACAAATAATATATAATTTAGTAGATCAATTGGAGCTCTCTGTGATACAGTAAAAAGTTATGTTTTTCTTTGTTAAAGGTCTTTTTTTTTACCCTTATTCTTATTACCGGACTTTGTCCACATGTCTGTTTCTGATTACTAATATTTGCTTTTTTTTTTTTACTTCCATGATAAACATGACACTCAAATATTTATGGTCATGGTTTTTGTGGCAGTTTTGTATGAATGGCTCATAAAGCTCTCCTATGGTAAACATTTGCAAGCATTTTTTTCATTTTAATTGAAAAAGTAAACTAAAATTTCAAAATAAGGTGTGCTTTAACTTTTTATAAGCTATGTATTGTCAAAAAAAACAAAAACAAAAACAAAAGATAACAAAATGAGTGTACAAAATTAGCCAAAAATGGTATATAATCTATAGACTTGAGTTCCTTCTCATGGATTACGGAGTATAAGCTATATAGCTGCCACTGCGACAAAATGTCAGAAAGACACTAAAGGTAGAGGCAGCCGGTAGCAGTCCCTCAGCAGCCTCAGGGCAGTAAGTGAGCAGTGTGTGTGTCTGTCTGTCCCTCTGAGACCACTGCAGCTGAGACACTGTTAATCCCCTGACCTCACTGACTCTCTGGGGAACAAAGGGTTAATGGGTGATGAGGAGCAATTTCATGCTGAATTAGGATAAAACAGTGTGGGGGGTGCGTGAAAGGGTTTTAAACGTTATCATTTTTTGAATAATTAAATTAAATGTTGGAGACATTTTACACTCTTACTACTTACACAAGGCTTAGGCTTAGCTTTGTATGTGTTTCTTTAGTGTTTTTTTATGTCTTGTTCAAAACATCACTCTAATATGGTGTAACTCTGTGATATTTAGAGATCACAATACATGATAAAATTGGTAGGTTATTTTTAAGCTTCTCTACATAATCCAAATTAATATGATTAACTTCAAACACAGAAAAATGCCAAATCCCTTCATATCCTAGATTCCCAAATTGCTTCATTTAAGGACTTGGGGTGGGGATGGGGATGACTCATAAGACCCAAAAATAATCCCTTCAAATTTCAGACATCTAGCATCAATAGTTCAAACTTAATGACTTTTTTACACCTCTATCCATACAATTAATTTTAAAGTCAGGAGGAAAAAAACACGTTAAAAAAGTAAGTCAGAGGTGTTGGTTTGTATTTCACAGACTTTCTCAGGCCACTTTATACATCTTTACATATTAATACCACAGGCTCAAAAACAAGGTCTGGCTTGATGTTTAGGTCTCTAATGCAAAATCAACACTATACTGATGAAGATATAATGACAATAGTAGATCATTCACTTACATCAGTTAAGTTTTGAGTTAAGAGTTTTCTTTGAATACCCTTTCAATGCGATGACAATCATCAGATTCACCTGCTTGGGGAAGAGGTCTGAACCAACTAACGCTACAAAATGTTCTTCTACACATTACATGCAGTTACACATTTCTGTCAGAGAGGTCTTCAAATACCCAAATTCCCAAAACGTACATAGCTTAAAGGTGAACATTAAGACCATTAAAACTTTCTAAAGTTTCTACATCGCAAACAATAATAAATAAGCTTAAAATTTTGCACACCACTGGGGACAATTACAATTACAGTATTTCCTGGTATTCAGTGAATCTGTGATGGTCAGTTAGGAGCTTTTTCTTTAATCTACCACCCTAGTAAAATCACAGGGTCTGACCTGGCCACACCATTGTGAATGTTCTGGCTACATCCCATGCTGATTTGAGGTGAAATTACGCATTTGTTCTTGCATGTCTTTAAAGCAGTAGGTCTTTCCTCAGTCATTAAGTTGTGCAAAAGGAACTCTCAAAAGGCCAGCGCACCTTTTTCTTTTATCCAGGTTTGTGTGTCAGTAGCCTATATGAGTTTGTGTTGCATGTCTGTGTGCATGTGAAGGAGACACACTTCAGTATTAATATTAAGAGTTAAGAACCACAAGAATCACTGGACCAAATAAAAAAATTTCACATGGTAATTAAGTCCTATTTATAAAGTTACCTTGGCAGTTATCAGAAAACCAAGCTTTCCTTAGAGCTGCAGTATTTTTTTTACGTCCCGGGAAAAAAATCCAGTCAAATTCAACATGTTAATAAGGCAATACATAAGACCAACAGTCAGTGAAATGCTATGTCTAAGTAGAGATGGAAAGCTTTCCAAAAGCCTGGAAGCTGTTATAGCTGCAAATGAGGGACCAACTTCAAATTAATGCCTACGGATTTAGAATGGGATTTCATAAAACCTCCTGTGGGTGCAACATGTAGATGTCCAAATACTTTTGTCCATATAGTAATAAATATAATTGTCTAACTTGGTACTGCTTTGCCTGCTGTCACTACGAGTTTAACCCCATCGATGTCTCCCACAGGCCAGGATGAAAGCTGGTGTTTTACCTACACACAGTAACATGCTTTAAAATGTTTTGACTGGTTCCGCTTTGGCCAGTAATTAGAAAATGAAATGCAATTTTAGTTCTTCAGTTATTAATATTGTAGCTTATTATCATAACTTTGCAGTAAGTGGACGAGCAAGGAGGTTGGATGCAGTTGCAAGATTCCAGGGGTGTCCAATCTTAACTGCAAAAGCTGGTGTGGGCACAGGTTTTCATTCCAACATAGGAGGAGCACATGCTTATACATCATTCTCTTTTTGGTCTTTTTTCCCTCCTTTATCAGAAATATCTGACATAAGGCTCCGGTTTCACCATGAAAGATTTAAACGGTTCATCAGATCATTACATTGCTAACCATAGACATGATTATTCCTAGTGTTTTTAGTCTAGCACTGAGAAAATGTAGAGCCAACATGAATAGATTTATGCATTGTACTTAAAAACATCATACACTGCCTGAAAATACAGCACAGTCTTTCACATTTGCACTTGTTTGTCATATAACACTGGTCTATATTGTTGTAAATATCCTGTGCGTTTAGTTTAAATACATAATATAGGATATATTGTATTTTTTGTGTCACCCTTTGTTATTGGGTGTTTTATTTGTTCGTATTTATTTGTAGGGATGCACTGATAAGGGATTTGTGGGTTGATTCCGATGAATGATAATATTCATGTACATACCTGCTGATGCCAATAGATAAACATTTATAAAATGTAAAAATTAGGAAAAAATCTACCTTTGATTAATGTTATTAGGTAATGTACAAAAAAAAAATCTATATGGTTCCAACTGCAGCATTTTAGTGTAGCCGCCCAGCATTCTGCTCTTCAAGAGTACAATAAATATGTCATCAAGTATCAGCTGGAAATTACGTCTAAGTGCACTTGGCCAATGAAGTGTTTCTGATTCTGATTGTAATTAGCCTCATTCTATTCCAGCAGTGCTGTGTCCAATGTGCCATAATACAAATTATAGAAGAAATAATTAACATTCTCTCTCTCTCTCTCTCTCTCTCCATGTAAAATGTAAAATAGGTCACTCTGGCCCCTTGGAGTGCGTACAAATGCACTGATTCTATTAACATTCTAAATCCCAAGGCTGTTCTGACCCGCATAGTCTGCTTTTTACAGGAGGTTCTGTGTGGCTGGGCATTATCCGTATTTCTGTTAAAGAGGCAAACATTTTTCTTGTATTGAATGTAATGAAAATAACTGACACACACAGTGCAACCTGCATAAAGAGTTGACGTGTATAGCAGTATGGCTAAACATGCTGTGTTTTGGCTGGAGAGAAAGATGTTAAAGAATGACATGGAAAAAAAACCTTGATTAACTGAGAGGCCATTGAGAATCATTTATAATATGATAGTTGCTGACAGAGGTACACATGATAATTTTAATTAACCATGCCTTGGTCATTCAAAGCAAAGGGAAATCTTTAAGCCACTGTGAGTTAAATAAGTACATGAGCTAATGCTATAGCTATAATTTTAAACATTAGATGAGGCAGTTGTCTTCTACATAAGATAAATTATTTTCTGCTTAGTGGATGATGTGGAAACATGGTGGCTTGCCGAGGTAACACTAAGAACAGAGAAATATATTTTCTCACTTCTGTCATGTTCAGCCTATACACACTAAGCTACTTCTGTTACTTCTATTACTACTTTTGCCACAGCAAGACTACGATAAAAATTTTGAAATAAAAGAAAACCACCCATTCATAATTTCTGTGATGCGATAAACCCCCAAAACTAAAAAGAGAAGACCACGAATTCAATTTCAAAAGAGGAATAGATTATAAAATGTAGCGTGAAAAGTGTTTTTCTGGATTACAGGAACATAGATTAACATAGATTGGTTCAAAGCACTTACAACTTACAACTTGTGCAATGCAAATTATATGTAAATTAGACATACTACATGTACAATTGCTGATTCATCATTACAGATCAGAACTATTATAATGCAGACTTGGATTGGTTTAGAAACATAAATGAACTCAGTGTCATTGGTGAGGTTTTGTCAACAAAGTCTCAAAGGAAGTAATGGAAAAATAGAGCCTGTATGCAACTTTATGCTGAGTAGAACAGACATTATTAGGCCATAGGAGGTCACCCGTACTTCACCCAGCCTGTTGTCTAGTAGTCTCTCATACTAAAACCTGATTGTGTATTTGAATTGATTATTAAATTAGGAAAGGATATGTGAACAAGGGAATCTCCACTTCAGACCTCTCAATCTGCTGAAAAAATCTGCGCAGACCAGCATGAATTCCATGGTTTATGCTGGCCTGGTGCTGTTTTAGCTGGTCACCCAGCATGGTCACATCATACCAGCATCCAAAACATTTGGTGTTTTTTATAGCAGGGCAGTTACGTGTTTGGTATGTTAAGACACTCGTGTTTCGAAGTAACGTTAGCAAAGTAAAATAATACATGATAGCAAAAGCTTTGCTACATGGGAAAGCGCTGAGCTATCGGTTTATTAGGAACACCTACCTTGTACGCCAAACACAGAGGCTGTAGCACCATGGAATGAATGTGTCAACCATCTTCAGCATCAACTTTTAACATTTACTGCTCTGCATGTGAGACGTTGACCCTACAAGAATCTTGATTCAACTTTTGACAGCATCAACTATTTTCGTTACATAGGACCACATATGAAATATACAGCAAGAGTCTTCTATTTTTCATTCTGGTTGAAATCAGGATTACTCATTCAATTGTAGATGCCTGTGCCAAGAGAACCAGACCCTAGGGACAACATTTTAATGTTTTATTTGCTCTGAATAAAACTTTTTTAGCACGTCAGTGTCATTGCTAGATTGAGATTGGATCTGTAGTCAGATAATAAGAGTGAATCTGTGGTAAGAAAGCGATAGTTGATGAAAGGCTAGAGGATGAGCAACACAGATTGTGCATCAGCAGATGGGCTACAGACTTCAACTGTACACTAATAAAGTGGCAGGGAAGGGATACACTATTTGACAAATGAGCTAAGGGTAACAGTGCACCTTAAATATTAATTTGAGTTTACAGAGAAAAACAGCTTTCCCTGCTGTATTTAAGCATCCAGTTATCTAATAATCAGTCATATCTCAGTGGTTGCTGTCCTCCAGCAGATAGCAGCAGTGTCCCCAGTGATTAGCTGAAGCTGTATCAGGCTGGATGAGCTTGTGAACACAATAATGAGTTGTCATGTTTATGTAACAGTCCATAAATGTGTGTTGAGTATGTTTTGTCAGCGAAGCAAAGAGCACCACTTGTCCTTTTTTAGAGAATGTAACTGGAGTAAAGACCTTGTCATGTGAGAGAGAGAGAGAGAGAGAGAGAGAGAATTTAAATACAAGAGATGAGTGAGGATGACCTATTTCTGAGTGGACGGCAGGTGTTTTTGGGCAGAAATAAATGACCTGCAGTCAAACAGCATCTGTTATCATCCACGTAAGTGCACATTCAATTACACTTTCTCTCTGAAACCCCAGCATCACAGCTGGGCCTGATACACCCATACCTGCACCACACACACTACCAGGTCAGTGTCTCTGCTGTGCTGAGAATGATCCACCACCTAAATCCTATCTGGACAAGAGGTAATGTGATCAGAAACAGACCAATGATAAATTGTGCAGCAACAATTTGTAATTGTACACCAATATAAACCGCTGATCATTTATTTAATTTCAAGTAAAAACAGCTAGTAAATACAAGATATTCATTTTTTAGTGTCAAGAAAGAAGTCAAAGAACATATATTTTAGAGCGGAAAACTACAAAGAAATCGCAACAACTAAATACATTTTTTCAGTATTTAGTGTGTCTCACATTTTACATTTATTATAGCTTCAGTTCTTTTTAGGAGACTTGATTTTCAAAAAAATTTTCCACGCTTCCAAAGTTCAGTCTTAGAGGTTCTGCTACTCATGATCAAAGTAATCCCAAACACATTTAGTGATGTTGAGGTCTGGCCTCTGCGGTGGATAGTATTCTCAGAATGTAATGTCTTCTTGACAGCTACACATCCTTTCAGACCTATAGCTTTAAGTTGTTTTCTCACAGTGGAAGGATGGACAGAAACACCTGTGGATTTGTCAGATCTGAAGCAAGAATGGAACATGATTTTCTCCTCTCTCAAAGATGAAAGCTTTAATTACTGTTTATCTGATGGTGACACTCCAGGTCTTGTATGGTTGTTAGGAGATCCATTCTCTGTATCTTGTCATATTTTTTTAACTCCAGTTTTGAAAGATCTTCTGGAAAAATCTATAATTTGTACTTTTTGACTGTAAAATTTAGTAAAAAAGTGGTCTCACTTTTGTATAATACTGTAGGAGCTCAGAAAGTGGTCAGTGAGAGGAACAAGGTAGGCGTTTCTAATAAAGTAGAGTGTAGTTTTTGTCATTATGAAAGGCAACAGTTCTGAATTAATTTAGGACTAAATCCTAACACTCACTAATACACCATAACTTTATTGAAGGTGAGAAAGTGAGTTACACAGTGAAACAACTGAGGAGCATGATGTCCTCTGTTTTTACAAATTTATACACTTTTTGTTCACTGGAAAAAAGTAAAATGTCATTTATCACTTCTTAAACTTTAATTGAGTTTAGTTCAAATTAATCACTTAGACATCTTTGTAAAGTCATTCATCCTCACTGATCCAATTTAAAGTTTTGACATGATCAGCAGAAGAAACATTTCATTTTTACAGTAGCGACTGCCACTTTTGATGCTGACCTTTAAGGGTGAGAGAGCTGTTTTACACACACATTAGAGCTAAGATAATTAGCAAGTCATTTATCTTCTCTGTGGGAATTTGGCCTTAGAACACTGTCATGTAAAACCATTCCCTCGTAACTTGTAAGTGAAGTTTTGAGCCAGAGGGTGGTTAGGTCTTTAAAAGCTGAGGTTCTGCCTCTGAACAGGGCTGTAGTGCTGGTTAATGAACCAAGAGTATTTGGGTGCTGCTTGTGTGGTAAAACAGAATGCTGGAGGTTTGTCACTGTGTGTGTGACTGAGCAAAAGCACACTGCAGTACATAGCTTGTGGTAACTTCAGCAGACAGGAAGGTAAAAAGCTTTTACCATTTTCTTATTTCACTCTCATTTAATCGCAGAAAGGGCTCATAAAAAGGTTTCCGCCTTCATAAAATGTGTATAAGTATTGTTGGTACACACTCAATGTCCACTTGATCAGAAACACCAATGAGGGCCACCTACCTCATAGGACCACTGTAGCCCATCTGTTGCAGCATAATTTAACTACCCTATATATCACTGGTCAGTTTCTGACCACAGTACCACTGTTGACCAGATATTATTAAAGTGGAGGAACATTTTCAGAATTTACTATTACATTTGTTAATTAGCAGATGCTCTTATCCAGATCGACTTGCACAAAGATTCATGACTTAACTATGTAAAAACATTATACAAAAGTTTGTAGACACCTGCTCATCCAATGTTTCTTCTGAAATCAAAGGGTATTAAAAGGTAGTTTGTCCTCCTTTGCTGCAGTACCAGCCTATACTCTTCTGGGAAGGCTTCACACTAAATGTTGGAATACTGGTGTGAGGATTTGGTTGCATTCAGCCACAAGAGAATTAGTGAGGTCAGGTACTGATGATAGATGATTAGTTCTTGATCACAAGCGCCACTCCAACTCATCCCAGAGGTATTGGATGGAGCTCCATTACTCCAGAAAACACAGTTACACTGCTCAACAGCCCAGTGCTGGGGGCTTTACACCCTCTAGCTCACACATGGTATTGAGCATTGGTGACCTTAGGCTCATGTATGGCTGCCCCAAAGAGTTTTGTTATCAGTTATGACAAATTATGATAAAAAGATTTGCTAAATCCAAAAACGTGTCAGAACACAAAACTATTCTCATTCACTTGAGTGACATTTAAAATGGTGTCCATCTGTTGTACTGTTATACTAAATTTTTCTCCCAATTTTGTTATCATTTTTGCAATGTCAGAGTCACATAAAAAGGTAAAAACTGAACCACTGTTGTATACCGGATGATTCATTGTCTTTGTTTAATTTGTATCCTAAAGCTCAATGCTGTTTAACGGGCCACAGAACATACTGATTACAGAGGATTAAATATACACTTAGGTGTTTAGATGCGCACTGTAGGTTTGTTTATATCATGCTTCACCAAACGCATGCGGTTCATGTTTCACCCGGAACATTTGAAGGAGGGACCAACTCGTGTTGCCTTGGAAACGAGAAGCTTGTTGGTCTCAAACAACAGCAAAGAAAACGATTAAAACTACAACAAACAAGAAAAATTGCTTTTTATTACAAGAAGCAGCTCATTACCGACTCCACAAACTCATAAACGACAAAAAACACATCGCAAAGCGCTGTTAAGTGTGTATTTTTATCGTTTTTGACACGATCTCGGACAGATGAGCAGGTAACGTTAATGCCAATAAACATTAGCGCAGTTTATCTGTATTAAGTTATTTTATTACTGATTGACTTTCATTCTGTTTCTCCAATTCCGGTTTAAATAGACCTGATAATACTACACTTCTGCTACTCTATCTTTCGCTAGCTTTAGTAGTTACGTATTGGGTTTGCTTCTGTTCAGAAAGTTTTTAATTCTTCATATTTTAGGTTATTATGTGTTGGCAGCTCCTCAAAACTCCCAGCAAAGGTAAGAAACACATATAGCTAGGCTGTTTATATCTGTTTTCCTGTTCAAATTCTATGCTTACCATAGAACTGCATAATGATGATACAAATAATGTCTCTATATATAATGTACAATTAGTGAGCTTCAAGCTTTGCAAATTACTTTGTGATATTTGCACTCAGGCTAATCTACAACAAATGGTCTTTTTATTATCCTCGAAGGTCTAGTATCAAAATTGAATGGTGCAGGTTTTACCTTTGGAAAAAAACACAAATAAACAAAAACAGACCACAATGCTAAATCAACTACTAAACTTTGTAGAAGAGTTGCATGCACTTAAATATCTATGATCAGGCACATTTGGACATACATGGCGAATCTTGCAAAAAGAATGTGTCACCTCTATTCCCTA
Source organism: Colossoma macropomum (assembly GCF_904425465.1). Classification (NCBI taxonomy): domain Eukaryota; kingdom Metazoa; phylum Chordata; class Actinopteri; order Characiformes; family Serrasalmidae; genus Colossoma; species Colossoma macropomum. The sequence continues at coordinate 45,771,571 of NW_023494789.1, forward strand.
ATATACAGCAAGGTTGTTTTACTTAGATTTTTCATCTTCAGTCTTTAATGTGATCTTATTTACAGGGTGGAGTACCTGTGAAAGTAGGAGTCCTCAGCTCAAGAGGTAAATAGAAAGAGCTGTAGGCCAGCTCTGCCAATGAAAATGGCCCTAGAAATCGCAATGTTATAGTCATTAGGTATTAACATAGCTGAGAGCTTCAGACATTGAAGTATAATGGTGGAGATGAATCATTATTGATGTTCACATTTGCTTTCAGGGTTTTAGATTTTAGGTTTAAATCTACCCCATACTGGATTTAATTAGTGCATTTCTTTCTTCTTTTTGCAGAACCACCAATAAACAAATCAGGTCACTCAAAACCCAGGTAGGATTAAATAAACTATACTGCTCCATTTCAGCATGCTCAGCATTGTTACTGTGCAGTTTATGCTGTTACAATACACTGATTGTGATTGTTACAAGCTGGTTATAATTTGTCTAAATCTGAATTTTTGGTGTTTTTGTGATCGAGGCATCCATTTTATAATCCATGATCCATTAATCATGACAGTGATAACATATGATCATCTTGTCCACCCCTATGATCAGTGAAACAGTTGTTTTATTGGTTAAAGTGCCACAAATTTATATGTAAGTCAGCAGTTCAGTAATATTTCTGGTGTTTTTTTAGGTCACCTAAATCGCAGTCAAGCACACAGCCAGAGGGGAAGCAACCTTCAGTAATTTCTGATAGAGGACAGGTAAAAGTCAACTCCAGCAGGTAAAAATGAGAGATTTCTATTTATTTTTTTTATTTTTCAAATGATAATCATTGCACACAAAGCAGCACACTGGTATATGTGGCACTAAACAATCCAAAAATGTTTGTCTTTTTCACAGATAAGTGGCAATTTTTAAATCTAGGCTAAAAACATACAGTCAGCTCCATATGTTTTGGTACATTTGGTACAGATGACTAACAAAATGAGGTCATGAAAGTGTCTGTGTAAAATATGAGAAAACATAACCTTTAATTCAAGTAAATTTAGTCTAAGAAAACAATAAACCTTTACCCAAAATACTTTTAACAAAAACTCATGAGTCACAATTTTTGGCACCCCTAAAAATTCTAATGAAGAAGGTTTTCCTATTTATATTTCTTTTTTTGAGTCCACTTCATTGTCCAGCAACTTTTATGCAGTCATCTATGACATCTACGCCACCTCCGTGCCAACAGACTATTCCAGAAGAAAAGGCAGAAGAAAGCCACTTCTTAAGAAGGCAGAACTTTTGGCAACAAGTGGATGGGTTTGGCCTAAAAAGAAGGATGGTAATGCAAAAAGGAACCTCATGCCCACTGTTAAGTATGATGGAGGATGTATAGCAGGGATGTCTGGGCCGGTGTGGCTGCGAGTTTTCATTCCAACAAAGCAGGAGATCACATGATCAAATGTTTGACAGGATCTGATTAAACTAGTGGAAATCAAGTGAGCTTCATCTTGTTTGGAGTGAAAACCTGCAGCCACACCGGTCCCTTGTGGATAAGATTGGACACCCCTGATGTATAGTGTTTTAGGGGGATATTTTTTTTCCTCCCTGGGAACCATTACACCATAGACAAAAAGTAAGTTTTTGGTTTGATCTTCCAGCACGATAATGATCTAAAACAAACATCTAGATCCACACAAAAATGGTTCAGTGACCACAGAACCAAGCGTCTGACATGGCCATACTAGTCTCCTGATCAAAGCCCTATTGAAAACCTGTGAGGTGAGCTGATTGGGGTCTGGAGAGGATCTAGGACCTTGGAGGATCTGGAGAGATTCTGTACTGAGGAGTGTTATGGTATTCCTTGCTCTGTATTTTCGAGCCTCAGGAAGTATTATTGAAGAAGACTTGTTGCGTTTATGTTGGTAAAGGGAGGTCGCACAAATTAATAAATGCAGGGGTGCCAATAATTGTGACTCATGTGGTTTTGTTTACTTACACTAAATTAAAATTTTCAGTGTGAGGTTGAGCTAATTGTTTATATCTTTTTTGTTGTATTTATATACTATTGATTTTACATAGTTATTTACTGTTTTATATTCTCTATAAAGCTGTGATGTTATTACAAAAGGCATTATATAAATAAGTTTATTTGAATTTTAGTATACAACTGTGCATCTTAAATCATTTACTATGATGCCAATGCCATCATTTTATCATATACCATAAATCTCTTGTTTTTATGCCTGGTATTCTGCATGTTATGTCTCCATGCGTGTTATGAGGGAGAAATGGCATTTTCCTGTCTGTATCCTCCGTCTGAGGTCATGAATGGCTGTGGTTTATGGACGGTGGATGCCGGGGGCGCTCTTCGCTCCAGTAAGCTCTAATACATTTCCTTTTTATAATCCCTTACCCCAGGAGCGAAGCAGGTGCTGTTTTACAGGCTCCGTCCCAAGCAGACGAAACCACGCATGGAGAAAAAAAATTAGCAAAACATGCGTCTCCTGTTGGTGCAGGTACTGCAGCCATTCCCGCCCTTGTTTTCATTAATACCCCAAGGGGCATTTAGTATAGACCAAAACGCTGCTTTTCATGCACATGAACCAGTCACTGTTGTAAGATATGCAAGGGTACTCTAGGGCATATTATGATACATGAATAGTTCAGACTTTTAAAGGAAAAAGATGTCTAAGACGCTCAACATGTAACGTGATCCAATGCTTAGGCATTGTTCACTCTTAAAAATAAAGATGCCAAGGTGGGTTTTGTGGAGCAGTGCCGTAGAATTCTTTAGTTACCTAAAACACAGTGAATAGTGTTGTTAATAAAAACTTATTTAAGACCATTTAATTGAAAGATTCTTCAGGGAACAAAAGCTCCTTCTATGGCACCTTTGTTTTCAACAGTGTTTGTGCGTCCTGTTTGCAGAAGTACAGATTGTTAGTGCAGAGTTTGTGGAGAAGATGCACCAGGATGGACCTATACTGAAGGTGCCCCAATACCTAGGCGTGCTAGAATGTCAAAATAGTCAGGGCACAAGTGAGGAAGAGAGTGGAGATGATGAAGAGTGCAGAGAAGATGAAGAAACAGCTGAACATCGTGCTCCCATTGAGCTGCTTGCGGAGGTGAAGATGTTTTTCAACGTAATTTCTATCAGCTACGTCTAGATTGTAACATTAATTACCATGGAAGTCATTCTGACACTGTACTTGGAAGAAAACAGAAAGCCCAATTGACATGAAACTCGCTTATTATAGAAGCGAGTGGGCAGTTGCTGGATTTTGCACCTAAATGTTTGAAATATATGACTGTATGACATTAATTTTAAGGTACATCCATTACATTCTCAAAATACAGGTTAGAAAGAGACAGATTGAGAGAACACTGTAAAAAAAACTGTTGAGAGAACTTAAAATATCCAAATATCTGGGAAAACTAGTCCCATCTCATAGATTTACAGCTTCATTTACAAATGCATTGGCCTGAAGAATTCATGAAATTGTACATGCTACATAAAAACTTTTACTGATGAAATTTAGCAACTGCCCATTGACTTCTATTGCCAGCTTTTATTTCTACGTACAGGGAAACTTGTTAAAAACTGTGGCAAATGACTGCTTGCTAGGCAAGGCAGTAGGCAGCAGAGGGAGATATAATGGAAAAACATTGGATTATTCCTTTAATATCAGTTTGCATAGGAAGTACTTAAAGCAAAACAACTGCTCATTTTAAGTACCCCTGTTGTGGGAGTGCTAAAGCTACACTGTGTATTTTGTCTGCTGCTGGCTTTAGTTCCTAAAGGCTGTGATGGGAAAGGATTACCCTCTTGCAAAGAAACTCTGTCAAATGAGTAAGTGTTACTTTATAGATGCATTTATTTATGACAAGAGCATATATCAAGACTATTTCACTGATTTTTATTATTACTTATTATTTGACAATATAATACAGATAAATAAATAAGACAGCATGTACAGCAAATATAACAAACACATTTAAAACTAAACTGTATGTTTATTTGTAGATATCTGTCTGTGCAAGTACATGGGCAGTATTCTGAAAATTCAGAGACCACCCTTCATTTAGTTGATTTTTAGTCCGAATGGCACTAAGTACAAGTTACTTATTTTTTAGGAGATATTTTAGAGTGGTTTTAAATATCTTATGTTTGATATCATATAATTCCCTAATAAGGAAAATAATTTAGAAAACAGAAGTTTTTATTAAAAGATATAGAGAAAATGCGACTCCTAACAGCCAAGCAAGACCGGGTAGACCACCATAGCTGTCATTATACAGATAAACAGCTCCACTCTTGCTTCAGATGTGAAAAAAACAGGTGTTTCTGTCCATCTTTCCACTGCAAGAAGACAACTCAACACTATAAGTCAGAAGGATGTGTAGCTGTCAAGAAGATGTTACTGAGAAAAGGAAATAAACAAAAAGAATAAAATTTACAAATGAAGAAGCTGATGGTGTTGTCAGAACAATGAACTGACCGTCCCAGAGTCCAGACTTCAACACCACTCAGTGTGTTTGGTTATAAGAAACAAAAACCGCTTCCAACTTCAAATTCCAGTAAGACTGAACTTCAGAGGTGTGGAAAAATATCCTGCAGATTTCTGTGCAAAACTGAAAGCAAGCCTTCTGTAAAGAATGGAAGCTGTAATAAAGGCAAAGAGTGGACACTCTAAATCAGTAAATCTAAAACAGTTTGGTGGTTTACCTGCTCCAACACAGGCAAACTGTGCTGGACACTGGCCTTCCAGGACTGGAGTTGTGCACCCCTGCTCTACATAAAAAAACAATATATGTAGTTGTTGAGGCTTTTTTTTACTTTTCTGTGAAATAAATGTTTTCTGTTTTTTTTTGCTGATGCTAAAAATGAATAACTTGTACCTAATTGCTGTTTTTATTGGAAATCAAATAAATGAGGGGTGGCCTCTGTCTGTCTTTTGCACAAAACTGTACATATCTGGCACTCTAGCTACTTGCTTCTCTTGCCCATAGTAATCTGAATTCTTTATTCTTTTCATCTTGTTTTCAATCAGTTCTTATTTATGAACCAGAAAACCTAGAGGCTAAGCACTTTCTCCCCCTGATTGAAGAGAGGATACTGATAGGTGAGATAATATTCGCTTTCTCCTTCTCTATCTGTTATTAGCATTCTTTTTTTTATAAGCAATTGCATTTAACAGTTTCATGTTGTGACCATTTTTGTTAATTTTGATTTTCATTCATTTTTGGAATACATAAGTTCTGTCCTAATGCATTTCACGTAAAAGTTATTACATTTTTTCATTTTGCATGCTAATAGATTTCAGATAAACATGATGTGTTTTTAGTTATGGGTTGTATATATTTCCAAAGAAGAAAATTACTTAATCTAAGCCCCAGATCTGAAATATGAATTTATGACAGCCTATGTCATTTGATATATGTGTTTAAATAGTGTGGTTTTATATATACATTACATGTCTGTGTGTCTGTCTCATTGTTACTGTTAGAAGAAGCACAGGAAGGATCTAGCAGTGAAGACAAATCTGATGAAACTGATGAAGAGAGCACCGATGATGACGGTGATGATGATGACGACGATGATGATGATGAAGACTCAAGCAGCTGTGATTCTGATGAAGAGCTCACTGGCAGTAATTCATCATCATCTGATGAAAAGGAAGAACACATCAGCGAGTGCAGCAGAGCACCTCTTCCTCCACAGCTGTGAAGACTGTGCAGTTATGAGTATTTTGTAATCAGCTTTTTGGGTTATTTTATTATGGGTGCTGGAGAGCCTTTGGCTTCATATTTCCTTTTCAGCATCTTAGAAAACTGCTCACTCCTATTGCACATTCTAGATATATAAACACGCAACAAACAGCTACAAAATGTATACACTTTCTATGCAAATAAACATGTTTTCTTTCAAGATAGCAATGATTTCTGAAGCTCATTTAATGCTTAATTATACTTAATCCAGGGGAGCCCAGTGGTCCTGTTGGTCTACCTTCTCAAACACACCTGATGCATCTTAACAGTTGGGGATCAGATGTACTAAGTGTGCAAGCGCAGGTAAATCGCCAAACTCAGGCCCTCTGGAGCCACAATACAGTTAATAAGCTGTTACCTCTATCAAACAGGAAGCTCACAGCAAAACTATTCATAGTGAAATTATTGCGATGTATGCATGCAAGGATTGGAAACACGCTGGTTGTTTTTGCAGCATATTTACACAATATCATAATGTGTTTACCATGTCGTCAGTCATTTACCAGATTTAGTATGTGTGTGTTGAGTAGGAAAATCACCACAATCCACACGTCCACCTGTCTGTACATCCACCAGCCCATCCATCTGTTTATCTATCCATGCAACAATCAACTGATCCATCCATCCATTCATCCATCCAACCATCTATTGTTTCACTCATCCACCCAACTATCCATTCATCCATGTGCCCTCATCATTCATCCATCCATCCATTTACCCTTATTATCCATCCATCTTTCACTCATCCATCCATCCATCCATTCACTCAGTCATCCTTCCATCTGTCCATACCCTTCACTCATTCATCTATCCATCCATTCACTCAGGCACTAGTCCATCCATCCGTCCATACATCCTTTCATCCAACACATTCTCTTACTTAGCCAGCCATCCATCAAAGTATACATCCATGCATCCTTCAGTCTACCAATACACATTCCCATATTTCTACTAATCCATCTTTCTTTCCATCTACCCATCCACCCATCTATCTTTGCATTCATCCTGTGTCCTGTGCTGCACGTCTTTCTGATGAAAAAGCACAGACATTTATATAAAACATATTTATCAGCTAATATAGCTTAACTTTTTTTTTGGTGATGAGTCAGACAAGGTTTTTTTTATTGTAAACAGTTGCTCAACATTTCTTTGTCAGCAAAAAACCTAATGTTTTTTACATGTGTACTAGAAGAAGAGTTTTTTATTTATATATCTAATTCACCTTTAGACGTTATGCATTAATGCTGATGATTCAGCAAACCTGAAAGTAATGTAAACAAGCTGAAAACAGAGTGTGACTCTTTTCAGACTCGTGCTCTGGGGCCAGGGCTGTAGATGAGAGTCATGCAAATATAGTCTAGTTCTCTGTCGCTCCCTGGTGGTGATAGGTGGTTTAAAAGGGGCTTCAGAACATAAATGGGCAAAGATGTATGAAATGAAAGATTTGGTGTGCGTGACAGGGTTAAAAGGATTAATACTATAAATCTCCTATAAAATACTAAAATTAATCCTAAAAATACTATCAAACTCCTCAGGCTGGGAAAATTGAGGAAAATAACAATATATGAGCGAACAGTGATAAAAAGGCAAGATGTTCCTGTGAGGACCCACCTTCTTCTTCTCTCTCTCTCTCTCTCTCCCTCTCTCTCCCTCTCTCTCTCTCTCTGGAAGGTGAAACTTCTTGAGTGTGTCAGGGTGGGCGGTATGTATTAATTGCCACTCTGACAGTGAGTGTGTGTGGCCCCTGTGTTAGAGCCCCAGGCTGCAGCAGAAGCCTCAGGAGCTGCTGGTGACTCACTGGCGCGCGCTGGAAGAATAAATAGCGGATTGGCGCGCTGAAGGAGGAAAAGAATCCAGAAGCGCGAGACAAACTGGACTGGAGTTTAAACGGAGCGGATCACAGCCGCGCGGGGAGCTTCTCACACAGAATAAGTCTAAATTAAGGCTGAACGAGGACTGAATAAGGACACTAGAGACACGCAGTTCGAGCTGGAGTGAAAAGTCTGTGCACCTGTACCTGCAAACACGGTAAAACAAACAAACAAACAAACAAACAAACAGAAAGACCGTCATGTTTTTACCGTTAATGTAACGATTTGCGATTCTTAGTCACTGATTTACGATGTTTAAGCGATGATTTATGCTTATTCGTCACTTGTAATGCTTATCATTTAAGCGTTTGATTTATAATATAATATAATATTCAGTCATGGATCTATTATTCTAGTGATTGATTTACGATTTTAACATATTTCTCTGCGTTTATGTTTTTTCGTCGTTTATTTATAATTAATTTATATGATTTATAGTGTGTATTATTTATTGACTTATTATTTGATTTATGATTTATAAGATTTGATTATTTATATAATTCGTGTTTGTGTTTTTTGGTGATTGGTTTGTTATATTTATTTTCTTTCTGTTGGTTTGTTATTATTTTTTCTTCTTTCTGTTTGATTTATGATTGCTGTTTCATTAATGCTTCGTATGATTTATGGTGTTTAGTAGCCTATTTTATATGTTATCATTTGTGTTTGATTTATGACTCTTCATGTTGGCGTATATTATTGACAGCACTGACTGGGTGGGTATCTTATCAGTGTGTGTGTGTGTGTGTGTGTGTAGCTGAAATTGCTCTATAAAGCCTCATTTAAAGCCCACAGCTCATTTCCCACATGAGTGGCAGCGTTCATGTTCCGTCTGACAGGGCTGCGTGTGTGTGTGTGTGTGTGTGTGTGTGTGTGTGTGTGTGTGTGTGTGTGTGTGTGTGTGTGTTTATTCAGCCATGCAGCTCAACACACCCATCAATACACTCATTTATTTACGCAGCTTTCGTTTATAAAAGGTTTACTGAACGTCCGTCAAACGTGCTGAAGCTAAAAGAGAAAACGAGAAGAAATGAAAAGTGGATTTTATTCCGTCTTTATTTAATGTTATTTAAAGGTTGAAACTGTTTATGAGTCTGATTTATAAATGTGTGTTTGATGACGACTGGACTGAAGTCTCATACAATCAATGGGGTTCTATAAATGAGGTGTTTATTGTGTCTGAGTTTTTATTGTGTGTGAGTTTTTAGGTTGAATCTGGCTCTGTTTACTCAGTTCATCTGCTGTAAATGAATTTCTATGATTGTGCAGTGTTTCTCTGCTCTGTGGCAGGTACAAAGCGCGCTGTACACTGCTCTGATCGATTATAGGATATTAATGAAAAGAATATCGATTACTCGGTAATTGATTAATGACTACAGAGTGAGGCGTCACACACGGATGGTTTTGAGGAGATACACTTTTGTGTATGTGTGTGTCGGTCTGTCTGTCTATGTGAGTGTCTATGGCGTATATCCTAATTGAGCGTGATGAGCGTGCTGCTACCCATGTCAGTGTGTGTGTCTGTATGCCTCGTGTTAAAAGACTTGTGAGCTTGTATGTGTGTTCTAATCGTATGTGTGTGTGTTCTGCAGGTTAGTGATGGCAGCCTCTTCATCCTCCTCACCAGCCTGCGATCCTCAGCTGGACCCAAACACAGCGAATGTACGACCACCTCCATCAGGTACACATACACACACTAAAAAAGACAAAAACAACAGTAATAATAATACAAGCAGATAATAATAATAATAATAATAATAATAATAATAATAATATAATTAGATGCTAATAATAATAGTAATTAATAGTAATAATAGTAATAAAAAGATTCGATTTAGAGACAGTCTACTTTTTAAAATATATAATAATGACAACAACAACAATAATAATACTAATAATAATACTACTAATAATACTAATAATATTTTTTATCGTGTATTGATACCGTATTTTTTAATTTAGATTTAATTTATATTTTATCTAAATTACGAAGCATCTGGGTTGTTTTTGATTCCTTATTCCGTTTGCTGTGGCTCTCTGAGTCATTCATAATAATGGCTCCTGTATTTTAGTGCTGATGGCGCTGAAAGAAAATGACTGAAAATTGCTGAAAATGACTGAAATTACTGCAAATTACTCTCCATTGTGGTCTGAATAATTCGCACCGCTGCTGCGTGTTTATTGTGCTTTACAATGAGCTCAAAGCGCGGTGAGCTGCTGGTGTTATTGTGACTCAGATCCAGGATGTAAATATTAAAATTATTTAAATATGACTTAAAGTAACATTTCTGCACATTTTTTTATATTTCTACTCAAATAAACGTGTATTGGTGAGAGATGCTTGGTGTTGGCGTTGCTAAGAAACGGTAAAGCTCCGCCTCTCCACCTAAATGTGATTGGATACAATAATTTGAGGGTAATTTCCAATGACAGACATCTAGAGAGAGAGAGAGAGAGAGAGAGAGAGAGAGAGAGAGAGAGAGAGAGAGAGAGAGAGAGCAGTAAACCCATACACAAATAATATTCATTTAGAAATTCAAGTAAATGCAAATAAATGTATAAACATTGTTACAAAAAATTAATATATTTCTGTTTTTGTGATATCGATAAACGCTTTGCTGCTGAATTTCGCTTTCTGCTTCTCGCGATTGCAACTATTACCCACTCATTCACTCATTCAGTCTTACTCACTCACTCACTCACTCACTTACTCACTCACTTGCTCATTCACTCTTATACACCCAGTCTTTAACTCTCATACACTCACTCATTCAGTCTTTAACTCTCATTCGCTCACTCATTGAATCTTTCACACTCACTCACTCACTCACTCATTCACTCTTACTCACTCACTTATTCAGTCTTTCACACTCATTCACTCGCTCATTCAGTCTTTAACTCTCATTCACTCGCTTATTCAGTCTTTTATTCTTATTCACTCATTTAGTCTTTCACACTCCTTCACTCCTTCAGTCTTTCACTCTCATTCACTCACTTATTCACTCTTTCACACCCCTTCATTCATTCAGTCTTTCACTCTCCTCTCATTCACTCACTCATTTAGTCTTTCACTCTCATTCAATCACTCATTCATTCTCATTCTCATTCACTCACTCGCTCACTCTCACTCTTTCGCTCTCCTTTTCTTGCTCATGCTGGTATGTTTCATTTTGGCTTTATCTGTGTAAAACGCGCGTGCGTGCGTGTGTGTGTATGTGTGTGTGTGTGTGTGTGTGTGTGTGTTAATGCTGCGCTACATTTCGTGTTTCTCTCGTGCGCGTCCGTGCTCTCATTTCATGCGCTTCCACCTCAATCAACCAATATCGATCAATCAATCGATCAGTCGCTCAGTGTGTGTGTGTGTGTGTGTGTTGTAGCGTGTGACGGGTGGTACGGGGTCGCGCACGGCTGCACGAGGAAGCTGGGGATGAAGATCTGCGGTAAGTTGCCCAAATTGCTCTAAAGTGCTTCAGACGGGAGGTGTAGTGTCCGCGTTACGCAGGTTCAGACACGCTGTGCAGTCACTCTGACACAGTCAGGATCTGCTGGTATTACACTAGTAATGTCCACAAGTTTAAAGACACCTGCTCATCTAACAGGGAGTTTGTCCTCCTTTTCTACAGTAACAGCCTCTACTCTTCTGGGAAGGCTTTACATTAGATGTTAGAACATTGCTGTGAGGATTTGATTCAGCCACAAGAGCATTAGTGAGGTCAGGTACTGATGTTGGATGATAAGGATCATAAAGATTTTGTTTTGCTTACATTTAGCAGACGCTCTTATCCAGAGCGACTTACAATCCCATCATTTTACACAGGTAAGTGAAGGTAGTGTTAGGAGCCTTGCCCAAGGACTCTTATTGGTATAGTGTAGGGTGTTTACCGAGGTGGGCACTGAACCCCAGTCTACAGTGTAGAAGGCAGAGGTGCTACCCACTACGCTATACCAACCACTACGAAGATCACTCCAGCTCATCTCAAAGAACTAGATGGAGCTCCATCACTCTAGAGAACACTGCTGGTGGCTTTACACGCCTAAAGCTGACGCTTGGCATTGGACGTGGTGACCTTAGGCTTATGTGCAGCTGCTCTAGAGCGTCCCATTCTATTGTCAGTGCAGTAGATTATACAAGCCCAGTGTGCACAACTGAACGCAGGTATCAGAAATGGGTGCATCTTAAAGAAGCTGAATTCACTAATCTGGAGGAGCTTCCGGATACTTTTGGACTTACAGTGGATTTGGGCAGTTAATTTCAGCAACTAACTGAAAATAATTATTTTAAGCTGATCTTACTAAAGTTATCGTAACTGAACCTACAGTCTAAAAGAGTTTTAAAACTGTACTTTTATGATGATGTGATAGATAGATAGATAGATAGATAGATAGATAGATAGATAGATAGATAGATAGATCAGCTTATGTTTCGTTTATTTTCTCCGTGAAAATTAGGTTAGCACATCATCTACAGGGAACACACTTAACCATGACATTTTCCTGCAATTTTTAGAGTATACTTTATATTTATTTGCTGAATTTAACATATTGGAAAAAATAAAACATTAAATGTAAAAATGCCATAAAAATGCCAAAGTATAAAAGCCATAACGTTTGCACAGGCCAGTAGACTGAGCTCTGCTCAGGACTGATGATAAAGAACATGGAAGGATGTGTCTTTATTTATCCAGCTAGAGGACAGAGTACCCTTCACAACTGGATTATTATTCTTTAGCTCCACATCGTTTCTCTCTTCAATTCCCCATTACACAAATAAATTATAGGGAGCTTTTTCACTTTTACCATCCAGTATTTTTATCATCCCAATGATATCAAACAATCAGCTCGGTGTTCATGGGCTGGTGTGGGATCGATACTCACATTAATGCAGAATTTGAACCCAATAAAACTCATAATGTTCTCATTATAGACCAACACGAACCTAATAATAGAGGCAACATTTTCATTCAGGATTTTTCTCCTCATGCGTGAAGATCAGCAGGGTGAATCCTCTCTGCGCCCCCTGCTGACGACAGGCAGTTATTTAAGAAAAAAAGAGAGGAAAAAAGAAAAGGCACTGTCAACGATTTCATTCGTTATTAAGAACGTTTTAGGTTTAGGTTCTTAGTATATTCCAATAATCTTTAGTATTTGATAATAATTTCTATAATTTATAAATATATAATTTGTAGTTGTGAGACGAGCGAAACGGCACAATTACAGTCTTACGATAAAAAAATTACAGTAAAACTCCTCTTTGTCCTGAAAAACAGCTATAATTTACTGCCCCTTGTCTAATGAAAATAACAGTGTATCATACAGTGTGTAAATATACAGTATGAGCGGTTTGTTATTTGTTTGTGAACCTTTGGGATCGCACGCTGTAATAAACGCACTGATGTTCAGATTTACAGCTCTGAACATCACTCTTATCAGCTTTAGCCTCAATGGAACAGATCCGCTTCTCTGGCTTCTGTTTTGCGCGATAATGCAGATGATAATCAGCGTCCACTGGGACTGATGTGCGGCTTTAGGGGTCCCTCCCATTTGATTTGGGAAAATTGGCCTTTTTTCGTGGTGTTATTCACTCAAAATGGTGCGGCTTAAGGGCTGTAATCGAAAACAAAATCTATTACTCAAAAATTGTTTGTCGTTTATAACAACTTCCTTTACCTTAAAGCTCCATATTCTACATATTTCTTGTATTACAGTTTTCCCCTGAGGCCTGCTTAAACATGCTGTTTTTGTTACTGTATCTTTAAGACAGTATGTAAATGAGCTCTGATTATATCACAGTCCTTATAACTTGGTTTCCGTAAATGGACTGTATGAACTGAGGAGTGAACAGTACATTGAACTCTTTCATCAAAAAAGGAGGAAAATTCAGTTTTCCATGATAGGAAAATTCAGTTAGTGCTAACCCAGTATTTGCCGTGTAAAGTATGACTCTGCTTTCTCCGCTGTTCATCCAGTTCGTTACAGTAAAATATCTCTGATGGATCAGTGTCATGAAGCATCACTCCATCAGTCTATCAGCTCTTTCTGCCTGTGGCTAATGACATGGACCCATTTAGATTAGGCAGAGTCACTGAGGCTTGAGTGGGTGGGTGGGGGGTGTTTGGCTGGGGTTTGTAGGGGTTTATATGGGGGTCGTGCATTTGTCTACAGAAAATCAAGAGAAAAACACTGTTGTATCTATTCACTTTCTGTTTCATTGTGGAAGATGCAGTATGTCCCTGCTTGTTTGGATTGTCCAAGCACACTGAGAAGTATTATTTCTATTATGCTATAAGAACAGCACAGTTTGGGGGAATCTGAGTTGACACATCACTAATACACAACCACTAACAACCCGTGTAAATCTTGTAATAAATCTTGTAATACAGCTAGTCTAAAACACTACATGGTTAAGATGCTGTACAATTAAGTGCCAGTTTTTGTGTGTGTATGTCTGTATGAGTGTGTGTGAGTGTATATTGATTTATAGGCTCATATGACATAAAGTTGTGGTGATACTGTAACGTAATATGCCAACATAGATGCCAGTGGACATGGTAGTAGAGTCATGGGGTGAGTGCGGGCTGTATGTGAATGATGATGTCTAATGGGGACTATGTATTGTGGATGTGTGTTTGGAGTGCATATGTCAGTCTAAAAGGTGGGGTGTATATTGTAGAGTGCAAATTGAGAATATACGAGAGGGGTCTATGGGTATATGTGATGGGTGTATATGGGCCATGTATACAGAGTGTGTTTTATATATGTATGTATATACACCAATCAGGCATAACATTATGATCATCCTTGTTTCTACGCTCATTGTCCATTTTATCAGCTCCACTTACTATATAGGTGCACTTTGTAGTTCTACAATTACAGACTGTAGTCCGTCTGTTTCTCTGCATACATTGTTAGCCCCCTTTTACCCTGTTCTTCAGTGGTCAGGACCCCACGGACCCTCACAGAGCAGGTACTATTTGGATGGTGGATCATTCTCAGCACTGCAATAACACTGATGTGGTGGTGATGTGTTAGTGTGTGTTGCGCTGGTCTGAGTGGATCAGACAGTGTTGCTGGAGTTTTTAAACACTGTGTCCACTCACTATCCACTCTATTAGACACTCCCTCCTTGTCAGTCCACCTTGTAGATGTAAAGTCAGAGACGATAGCTCATCTGCTGCTGCACAGTTTGTATTGGTCATTCTCTAGGCCTTCATCAGTGGTCACAGGACGCTGCCCACTGGACGCTGTTGGCTGGATATTTTTGGTTGGTGGATCATTCTCAGTCCAGCAGTGACACTGAGGTGTTTAAAAACTCCAGCAGCACTGCTGTGTCTGATCCACTCAGACCAGCACAACACACACTAACACACCACCACAATGTCAGTGTTACTGCAGTGCTGAGAATGATCCACCACCCAAATAGTACCTGCTCTGTGAGGGTCCATGGGGTCCTGACCACTGAAGAACAGGGTAAAAGGGGGCTAACAATGTATGCAGAGACACAGACGGACTACAGTCTGTAATTGTAGAACTGCAAAGTGCACCTGTATAGTAAGTGGAGCTGATAAAATGGACAATGAGCGTAGAAATGAGGTGGTCATAATGTTATGCCTGATCGGTGTATGAAGCATATGAAGTATATGGTGCTATATATGAAGGTGCAAAGGGGCATGTATTTCAGGCACATTGTGTATGTATAATAAGGTGTATTGGGGCATATTGAATATGGAGATTATTTATTTCTCATTTTGTGCTTCTTTGGACAGACTCAATATCTGCTGATGTCACTGTGCCCCCCTCAGGCGAAACATCCATAAATAGCACTGTCCTGATACACACCATAAGTAGCACTGACCCGGGCTACATATATATATCAGCCCAACTCACTGTTAGTCCCTTAGAGCAAAGCATGTGTCATACAACTTACCTTACAAATTAGCCAGCTGGGACCTGTTGTTTTTTTTTTTTTCTGAAAACAAGTTAAAGCTGCATAGAGATGTTTTCTAATGACAACTGTGCATTTCATTCATCCTCCTCCTCTGCCCCATGTAATAAAACAGGCTTCCTGCAGAAGAACAATAGTTTGGATGAGAAAGGACGCATAGTGGGCACTTTCAGCCAGAAGCAGCAGTTGGTGAGTGAGCTGGGTGAGAGAGAGCAACGCTTTAGACGCACTGAGACTGACTTCTCCAACCTGTTTGCTCGAGGTAAGGAGATTATTGTGCTGTTTTTTTTTCCACAGTTGTTTAATGCTCAAATTCTCCTGACTGGAACTGTCCATGGTGCTGAAATGTAGTAGCAAACTACACAGAAAAAGTAATACATACAATTTGCTTGATTCTAATGTACACATAATTTTTATATCATTGCAATGTATTACTTCAACACAGTTATTGTGCAAACTTAAAGGCAAAATAGTGTTGATGTAATGTAGTTTATTCTGTACACATTTGATTCAAATAAATTCAGTGCAGCACTTTTTCCAGTGTGGAGGTCAATTCTTGTTTGTTTGCTTGTTTATGCAGTTTTAAAGCTCAATAGTACAATGTACTTTTTAAAAAAAAATGAATAATGTAGACCTAATATTCTATCTTATAGATAAAACAGAAGGTGTTTGGGATTATCTTATTTATTCATTTATTTTTTATAGTAGCGAAATAGTTCGAGGACTTAATATTCTAAACGTGTGGCTCCTCTGCTGTTTGACCAGTTAAACTGTAAGACACATGTAAATTATTCTCTCAATATATGATTCTTTAGGTCCTTTGTGTATTTGGATGAGATTTTGCTTGATATTTTTTATATTTGCATACATTTTGCATTTTTGGTAGTCATTTTGTTGGTCATCAGTCATTTCTGTTTCATGAATGATATGACATATCAAACCAAAGATATATAAGCACAATTTTTTAAGAAAAGAAAAGAAAATATAAAGTATCTCTGTGTCTAGTCTTGTGTATATTTTCAACATTCCTGTGTTTAATTTATATTTCTTACGCACACATTTGGCAAATATTCTTTATAAAAGAATAAGTAAATTAAAGGACTTGAGATTAGTACCATATTTTATTCATGTGCAAGTGACTGACACAGCAAGTGATTGTTTTTATTTTGTAGTTCAACTACTTGGGTTAAGAGGAGATTTTGACAGCAATAAAAATTTGATAAAAGCCTGAAGGAAAAAAAAGCAACGGTTCATATGAACAATCACAATATTCTCTATCCATCTACATCACACATCTGCATTCTTCATAGCACATCCATGATTACCTTTTACTTGCTTTCAGATTTACTTCCTGCTAAAAATGGCGAAGAGCCAACCATGCAGTTTCTCCTGGAGGTGGTGGACATCCTCACCAACTACGTCCGCAAGACTTTCGACAGATCCACCAAAGTGCTGGACTTCCATCACCCCCACCAGCTGCTGGAGGGCATGGAGGGCTTTAATCTGGAGCTTTCTGACCAGCCCGAGTCTCTGGAGCAAATACTAGTGGACTGCAGAGACACACTGAAGTACGGAGTCAGAACAGGTAGATGGTGATCAAATGTTGTAAATATGGTCTTTTTGATCAGGTCCTCTAGTGTTCTAGATGCTGGTATTCACACTTTAGGAGCAAGTCTTTTACTTATTAAACCAAATCATTAACAGCATTTTAACATTTATTTATCAAGACAACAAGTAGTAACAGATTTTCCCTCTCTGTTAATATGTTAAACATACTTTCCAAGACTAGTCTACACTTCCATTTCACTTCAGAACTTAATAACAACTCCATTTTGCATGGTTTGTCATGTAGATGCTGGACTATGGAGTTATATAATAGTTGCTGAATAATTTTCTGTAGTTTCTGAATAATAAGCCTTAAGATTAACTCAATAGTAATTCTGGAGAATAAAAATTGATACATCAGTTTAAACTTGGAACCACCAAATCTCTCTTAACTGTATAACTGTGTAACTCCTCTGTGACACAGTGTACAACTGTATAAATGTAAATTTTCACAAAGGTTCATATTCTATAATGTATATAATATTTATTAGATTTGTACGTCCCCTCAGGCCCTGCACATATGTACATATTCCCATATTCATCTCCTCAGCTCCTTTAACATTGTCTCATTATTATTTACTCTCTTCTTCTTTGTTCTGTTTATTCTACTGTCATTTTATTTGTCCAAGTTTGTTATAGTCTGTGTACTTGTCTAGTCTGTTTAGTATGTTACATGTCATATATGTGTGCCCTCACTCAAGAAATGCCTTGTATGTATAACATACTTGGCAAAATAAAATGATTCTGATTTTGATATTAGCGACTAAACTCATGCCATGCATTCAGAGAGAGTATAAAACAATTAAAGATAAAAATTAATGTCAGGATATGGAGGAAATATTGCAGGCTTGGCGGACTCTTGTCTCTGTTCTGGCTAATTTACATCCAATCAAGTGTTTGATATCTTAATTTTGAATATTTACTCACTTTTTTAGGGGTGAGAGAAATGTTACAGAACTGCCTTTATCTTATCTCTGAAGGAAATAAAACTTCATTAGTACTATTAAGGTACACATTATAGCCCTCAGTAATGGGCCCAAACAACACTGTAATAGCCTATTAAAGGGCTTTTCAAATAAAACAGAGGAGTTAAACAGACCAAAATATACAGACTGAAGTGAGTTTGTCTGCTTTCAGGTGCAACGTAAAATTAATGATGCATTAAAGTGTAAATTGTGTTAGAAATGATCAGAAAATGTTCAAGACCAAACTACAGTTTAAAATTGGTTTGTTTGTTAAACATCACTAATTCCTGTCCTTTATCCCACTCTCATGGAATAATAATAATATGTATCCTTCAAATAAAATGTATTTTTAGAACTAGGCTAAGGATAAAGGGGTATGTCTGATCATTTCTCAGTAAAGAAATCTCTCAGGCATTATAGGAATATCCTGAAACTCGACCTAGTTTTGCATTAAATTACAGAATTTTCCATTGCTTGAACCATTAAAGTAGGTCTAGGCTACATTCTTAATGACTAATATTAGTTATTTTAACAAATGAGACATTTTTAATAACATGCTTTTAAAATATTCTGTCTGTTTATCCATTCAGGACATCCCAGGTTTTTTAACCAGCTGTCCACAGGTCTGGACATCATTGGCCTGGCTGGAGAGTGGCTAACCTCTACAGCTAACACCAACATGTGAGTCATTTAGTTTAATCATTTTTTCTTTTCTCTTTCTTTTTTTCTCCTTTACTTTTCTTTTTTTTTCCTTTCTGTTTGTGTCCTGTCCTGTAATTTCCTACCATTATTTCCTATCCTTTCCTTTCCTTTCCTTTCCTTTCCCCTTTGTCCACAGCCTGGGTGATGAGGAGGATGAATCTGGCTCTCTGTGTGTGTGTGAGTGTGTGTGTGTGTGCGTGTGCGTGTGTGCGTGCTCATACACAAGTATTTTCCGATGTTGGGAGGTTATGTAAAGTGCCTGTTTGAGCTGGGTGGCCGGCGGTGCTGGTTTTGTTGCCGTATCGAGTGATGTCTCTGAATGTCCTGAAACACAGGCAGTGTTCATGGCCCACAGGCAGATTAGATTGCATATTGATCAGTACAGAGTGCTACACATTTCATAACAGCGCTGAATGATAGTACAAACAATTGCTACAGCAGTCTGTCCATACTGCAGAGCCACTTATCTGCATCAGTCTGAATGGGCAGGGTGAAGAACATGGCTGCAACTTACAAAGACTGGCAATTAAGGACATTTAATGCACACTGTAAATGATTTCTGTTATTTACAGTGGTTCTGCTCATCTGTCCAGCATTTCCTCGTTCACATACACACATACCCATATGAAACTATTTAAGCAAAAAAAAAGTGATACTGGTTTTATTCAAATCAAGTCAATTATTTAAATTAAATTAGACATATAAAATAGCAAAACATAAATAACAGTGCACACTAAA
Organism: Colossoma macropomum; assembly: GCF_904425465.1. Taxonomy (NCBI): domain Eukaryota; kingdom Metazoa; phylum Chordata; class Actinopteri; order Characiformes; family Serrasalmidae; genus Colossoma; species Colossoma macropomum. The sequence goes on from NW_023494789.1 coordinate 45,791,133, forward strand.
ATAAAGGAAGTGCTCAACCTACGTTAAAAAGGTAACAAATCTTTTTGGCTTGGTTTAACTTGCTAACTTGCTGTGCTTCTCTTTTAAAAAAAATAATACATTCACATTTTTACATAGACATTGACACTGTATTCTAGCACTACTGAAAGATAGTTTATTGAATTTACTTGATACAAATGTCCACAAAAATAAAATATGTCAGCCTAGTTATTCTCCATGACAGTAATTCTGTTGTTTTAATATATTTATGTGGAACTTCATGGCAAATTGATATCTTAGCAAGTAAAAGCATCTAAAATGCAGATAATATGATAAATTTGTCCATTAATTTCTAAATGTGTTCTTATGTACACTGGTCTTAATGCACTGGCTGATAATTTAACTTCAATTGCATCATTTCTTGAAGCAAAACATTATTGTCTTTATTACCTATTGAAATATCTTATTTATAAGAAATATATTCTAGACATAAAATACTCTGAAAACAGGTTGGACAATTTTATATACTTACAACAATCTCATAATGAGAAATATTACCTATATATTGTCTAGATTCTTTTGCACAAGATATTCTTATCTGCAGTGTTGCGTGAGATATAAATATATTTTGTTATATTTTTAAACTTATATTTTGTTTCAGACAAAAAAAAAGTAAACCAAAATTTTGCACTGAGACCTGTTTTACCCATAAATCACTTTGGCTCAGAATAGACTCTTGTGCATATCTAGTTAACGGCTCATTGATTGAGCTTGACTGAGGGCTGGTAGGATTCGGCTGCCAGCTGAGGCCAGCGCAAACCCCCGGGCCGTGGAAACTTCTCCCTATGTGTGTGTGTGTGTGTGTGTCAGTCTGGGTGGCTGTTCTGGTCCCACAGGACAGGGCACTTCATTACCGCCGCCCTTCTTAATATAAACGCAGGGCTCTATAATAGAAGTCACTTATGACGAGGAAATGCTTGTTAAAGCATCATTATGGGAACAATGGCTGGTGGCACTGGAGAATTACCTCACTTAATATACTCACATGCCTGTCTGTGACACACACACACACACATACAGTATAAAATTTCAATGGCAACTGGACTCTTAAAGCCAAAACTCAAAAGCTTTGCCCCCTTTTACCACATCCCTAACAACACATTTAAAACTAACATACAAACTAAGAAAAAAGGTACTAGACTGTGACTGAGTACATCTTCAGTACCTTTAGTGAGGGACCATAATTGTACCAAATTCCACTGCAACTATATATTTTTTAAGTTGCATTAACTTCTATACACCTTGTCGTGACTCCAGGCTTTTTATCTTATTGCTTTGTTTTAAAACATTAGATTATAAAAAGGTACAAATATGGTACCCTTTTCTAGGAAAAAATATTTAAGGTACACAGTTGGACCTTAAGAGCATTGTTGTACCTTTAAGGGTGCTTTTACATTGTAATATAAATGTACCCTTACAATATATTTTTCTGACAGTGCACCTTAGAATAATGGCACTGAGTTCTTCTGTATTGCTTAAAGTGATGTTTTGGCCAAAATGAACTGGACATTTAATTGAAATGGACCAGCCAACACATTTAGTGTTTTATATTTTTAGTTTTGCACTGGAATTACAAGGCTAGTTGTGTATAACTAACCAGTAATGGAAGCTTATACTCCACCAACTAGCACTGTGTAAAACTGCATGCCTAAATCACCACACACTCGCCTCAAACTGAGTGGATTTGTTGAGTAATCTCAAGCAGACTTGCTTATGTGGTTTCTGACCCTGTATGACACAGTGTTATTTATAAATATGGACGCAAGTACAGACAAAATTCAGCCTTGGAGATGGATGTTACAACTGTTTTTAGCTATGTGATGTACTTGTATTTATTATTATAGACACCAGTGTGTCATACAGTGTCAGAAACACATACAGGTGCATGTTTGAACAGCCCTGGTCAAATTACATGTTTTGTTGATTCTTTAAGAGAACATAAGTTAACATATTCTCTACAGTGAGTGAACTTTGGGAAAAAAACATTAAATGTGCCATAACTTTTACACAGACCACATTTATGTTTTATTTTTTACTCAATATGTTAAAATTAGCAAATAAACAGTAATTGTTTAATAAAGTGTGCAGACGTGTGTTTTCTGAAGAGTAATGTGTTAGCTTATTTTATCTTAGAAAATCAGGTAAAAAAGCCAGGGGTGCCCAAACTTTTGCATACAACTATAAGCAAAGCTCAAGATGCGGTGAAGTACGTGGAGTGCTTTGAGTGTTATTCTTTCTGAGCACGTCTGATGTGAAATATGAGGCTCTGTAGAGCATTTTGCAAAGACATGTTTTTAGGTCACTGTGACCTTTTAATTTAAAGCTAAACTAAATAAAGATGCTCTGCGGCCACTGCTGGCATTTTAAAGTGAATAATGTGGTTCAGTAGTGACTGCATTGCTGTCTCAATCCCTGAAATGTTACATTTTCTGAACCAAGAGAAACTGCGAGAGGAAAATGAAAAGACGTGTAAGAGAGAAAATAGAGCCATCATGCTGCTTTTACCCATCTAGACTGGGTAAGATGAAAGATGTTCTAAAGGAAGGGTGACATGAAGGGAGCAAGGCTGTCCAAGAAAAGTGGATTGAAGGGCCCATACTCTACATTTTAGGTCACTTCTAGCATCTGTATGGCTGCCAGTAAAGTCAGAATTCATTTTTACATGAACATTTTCACTCTTCATCACTTAGAACTAAACAGGCTGTTTTTGTTACTGTGACTTTAAGACTGATAAATGTAAATTTCCTCTGTTCTGACTGGCTCCCTTGTGGCTCATTCAAAGAAGAGGCTGAAACAGTCCTTATAACTACAACATGAATGGGAGGCGCTCTAAACTGCTGTAGGTTGAAGAGGCTGATATTTGTAAATGCACTGATTTTCAAGACATCATGAAACAACAATTTCAAAAGAGGCATTTTGCAGCTTTGTTTCCAAATGTAGACTAAATGTACTGGGTAGTGAATGGTATGTTTATAAACTTTCACCACATTTTTGGACTATAATCAAAGTCCTATTTCAAATAAGAAAAAATCAGTTTTCCATGCTGAATGAGCAGAGATAAACGGCTGTATCCTAATTGGGCTATCCTAAAACCTGCTGTAAGCTGAATGGGTGGAGCTTAACTGCTGTAGGCTGAATGGGCAGGGCTAAACTGCTGTAGACTGAATGGGCGGGGTTAAACTGCTGTAGGCTGAATGGGTGGAGTTAAACTGCTGTAGGCAGAATGGGCGGTGCTAAACCGCTGTAGGCTGAATGGGTGGAGCTAAACTGCTGTAGGCTGAATGAGTGGGGCTAAACTGCTGTAAGCTGAATGGGCGGGGCTAAACTGCTGTAGGCTGAATGGGTGGAGTTAAATTGCTGTAGGGTGAATGAGTGATGCTAAACTGCTGTAGGCTGAATGGGCGGAGTTAAATTGCTGTAGGGTGAATGAGTGATGCTAAACTGCTGTAGGCTGAATGAGTGATGCTAAACTGCTGTAAGCTGAATGGGTGGGGCTAAACTGCTGTAGGCTGAATGAGTGGGGCTAAACTGCTGTAGGCAGAATGGGCGGTGCTAAACTGCTGTAGGCTGAATGGGTGGAGCTAAACTGCTGCAGGCTGAATGGGCGGTGCTAAACCGCTGTAGGCTGAATGGGTGGAGCTATACTGCTGTTTGCTGAATGGGTGGGGCTAAACTGCTGTAGGCTGAATGGGTGGAGTTAAATTGCTGTAGGGTGAATGGGTGGAGTTGAATTGCTGTAGGGTGAATGAATGATGCTAAACTGCTGTAGGCTGAATGGGCGGGCCTAACCCGCTGTAGGCTGAATGGGTGGAGCTAAACTGCTGTAGGCTGAATGGGTGGAGCTAAACCGCTGTAGGCTGAATGGGTGGAGTTGAATTGCTGTAGGGTGAATGAGTGATGCTAAACTGCTGTAGGCTGAATGGGTGGAGTTAAATTGCTGTAGGGTGAATGAGTGATGCTAAACTGCTGTAGGCTGAATGGGTGGAGTTAAATTGCTGTAGGGTGAATGGTATATAAATGCAAATGTGTTTATGGTTGTGACATCAAAACAGTAATGAACTGAAAATTAACTGTTTTTGCAGCCTAGTGTCCATATATGGACTGTATGAAATACATTATAAAACTAACAATATTTACATAGCACATCAAACTGTTTATTAAAACCAAGGAAATATGCCCTCAACATTGCAAAGTCACAACCAGGAAAGACAGAGGAGTGTTTAGACTCCCCCAGGCTTCATACTGTGTCTATATGTGTGTTGCTGTTTTTTGCTGGGGGGGATAAATCTGCCTCAGTCGCCCCCCTGCAGGGCTGTGCTGGATCTTTTGGAATGATGCTGCTGCCCCGTTGTGTCTGATTTTTCCCCTCAATGTTTGAGCATCATTTGTTCCCTGCTGAGAGCGAGACATTCATTCAAAGCCACCCCCCCAAACATACACACACACACTCACACACACACATACACACACACAAAGCTCTTTGTAAGAGGCGAGTGGAATCCTCCTTTGTCTTTCCGTTCTGTCAGTGCATGAAAGAGGCGAAAGCCCTGGTTGTGTTATCATCACTCACTCTGATTAATTTGAAGTAATCAGTACTGACACATACTGACTGGCAGCAAATGTGCTAAAACATACTCACTCACAAACACATGTATTTTTACCTTATTATATACAGTACTGTGCAAAAGTCAAAGACCACCCTTCATTTATGTAATTTCCAGTCGAAACGGCCTTTAAGTACAAGTTATTCATTTTTCAGCATCAAGACAAAGAACAGAAAATGACACAACAACTAAATATAATATTATATGTTTCAGCTTGTAGTTTGTTCACTCTTTTGTGCCTTTTTTACAACCTCCATTATTTTCAGGAGACTTGCTTTCAGTTTTTCAAAGAAATCTGCAGGGATATTTTTCCACATCTCCAAAGTTCAGTCTTAGAAGTTGGTTGTATTTTCTGTTTCTCACAATCCAAGTAGTCCCAAACACAGTCACTGGTGTTGAGGTCTGGACTTTGGGGTGGCCAGGACATTGTTCTGAGAATGCCAGCAGCTCACTTTGACTGATTTGCAAATTTTCTTCTTTTTATCTGTTTGCTTTTATGTCTTCTTGACAGCTACACATCCTTTCAGTCTCAGCAGATTGTGCACAGTTGTTAAGGGTCCCATTTTCTCTAAATCTTTTAAGAATTTTTTAAACTTTAGTTTTGGAAACTCCTGTTTTTACACTTATTTTACTTTGACTTTCCCCTTATTTAAGCACGTGAATCTTGTATGTAATCTCCTCAAAAATAACACCTGGAATATGAATAATTTAATGCTACTTCATTTTGACCAAAAATCAAATAAAAGAAGGGTGGTCTCTGACTTTTTCATAGTACTGCATATATGTATTATATGTATTTTTTATTTCAGGTACTATACAGCTACATGGGTTCTAGTTATATTTCATAACTCACAGCTTTCATAACAGTTATGAAACCTCTCTGAGCTTCAGAAAGTCCTGCTATTAGTCACTCTCAGCATATTCAGATTCAGAAGACCGTTTTGTCTCCCACAAAAATGAGATAGAAAAGGAAATTGAGCACCCTACACGACAGGCACACAAACATGAGGCACACCTTTTTAAAAAGTATTTCCTAAACACAATAGTTATGTAAGAAATTTGAAAATGACAAAAGCAAGGGTTTAAAGGGGAATTCAACCAATTTTGCCTTATAACACCCAACATGTACCTCTTCACCATGAATGGATATTAAAGAAAATGTGTTTTAGGCCAAAATCTCATCACAAAGCAATATCTGGGCATCAGGCAACATATTTGCAACAGTGTCACGGACAGATCAATCATAACACCACCAAGAATTACTAAATCAAAACTTTACCAAATGTTTTGGTAGTAAATGTTTCTGTAGTGACAATTTTAGCACATTTTGAGTGTAACTTAAATGCTAGCAATACATGACTAGCAAACACAGATTCGAATGGTTGTATACACAAAAAACATAAAAGAGGTTTATTAAATTGCTCACTAAGTGATAATGAGGGAAAGGGATGCAGTCTCACTTCCTGCTCTAAAATGCAGGGGTGTGGTTAAAATAAACCTCCAGGTTTCATGATATGAAAACATGGGATGGCATTTTAGAATTTTTTTTTTTTAATTTAAAAATTAAACCCATAATAAATCTTATCATGTTAATTTATTTTCACAAGTTGAAACATAGGGATTAGAGTTTGGGGCAGCCACCTCCCGATAGCAAGTACAGTGTAAATGATGCTTATATATATATATATATATATATATATATATATATATATATATATATATATATATATGTATATAGCTTATTACTATATGAGTTAATGCCTAAGGTTCTTAATAGATCATAACATAATCCTTGTAAACATCTAAAGTCTGAATACTTAATTCTTTTAACTAACTTTTTTTTTTTTTTACTGTGGGGCTGTAGTTTGAACAAATTTGTTATAAAAGTCCATGTAAATAAATAAATAACTTTCAGGTAAAAGTTATGACTTGACTGAATTTTATTGATGATTTTCTTTCATTATTCTGTCCCACATGTGTTAACCTTCGCAGCCGGGATTTAACAATGAGTCTGCCATGATGTGAGATGGTTCTTTGTTCTTTTTGTTACATTACACACATACTGACTCTAACACACACACTGGCAGTTTCTCTATGTGAGAATGAAATGGATTTGAGCTGAAACATGGCCTTATCTCCTCAGAGCAGCCGTGCCCTACCTGTTTCCTGTCAGATTCAACCTCCTCCATTTAGACTGACAGATATTCATCACTCCATCGGCTCCCTTCATTAAACCCCCCCCCAAAATGAGCTCTTATCTCGATCATCGTAGCCCTATTTTAATTAGCAGCATTCAAAGCAATGCAGTGGAGCAGAATTGATCTCATATGGAACAGTACATCATGCTAGCTGAGGCCATGAATGACCAGAAAGGCTGCTTTTATCGCTTTTATGAGGATTTGAAATTAGCTGAACAGAATCGCCTGCAGGTAATAATGATATCTCTGAAAGTCTGTTATTAGGTTTGTTGATGAAGTCCATTATAATAGTGTGTGCATTGCTTTCCAGTGCAAACCAGTCCATTTCTTGCCATTTCATTGTAGTGAGTCAAATCACCACAGCTTTTCTGCTGCCAGTCAAATCTTTTGCTGATGCTAATGGTGACTGGCACCAGATTCACTTTACACAGATCCCACTGGAATGATGCTATACCCAGGGGTTAAATTGTTTCTTTCATGAGTGCCACATATGTGAGGAAAATATCATTCAATTTATGCTATTCTTTGGACAGCATCTGTGTCATGGTAAAGTGACAACAAATTTTCAATATTTGTTTCAGTTTAATGGCTTTAATTAACTGCAGTTGGGTGATCAGACCTTAATGACGAAATCTATTTGATTTTTCATCAAGAAGTAAACAAGGTCATTCAGTGTTTTGTTGTGAAATAGTAGATGGTAGATGGGTAGTGGAGAAACCTAAAGATTTTCTTTACAATGGCAATGGGGAACTAGGGATCCTATCATTCAGGGGTCAGCAATGTTTACAATGTAGATATAGCCATTTTATTTACTATCCAAAATGACCAGTAAACCTACACATCATTTTAATTTTTAAAAGTAATGTTGACAATGGTAAAATAGTGGTAAATCAGAAAAAAATACGTTTTCTAGGGACTATTTTGCCTTGCAATGCTCTGCATGTTTCCTCCACCATATATCTTTAGAAAATATGATTCAGGCCAAAAGCTCACCTCAAATCAGTCGTAAACAACTATTTGGGCATTAGGAAATGCGTTTGTAATCATTTCACATTATAACTTTATGTGTGGGAGGCATTAAATGCTTTGGCCGTTTGGGTCCTATCACCACCACTGTGAACAGAATCTGCCTGTGAATTATTTTCTCTAGAGTGACACACTTTTCATCCAACCACTCGGAATCACTTAGTTTACCTCTTTAAGATTTAAGAATACAGACATTTTGTAAAACGTAATTCCCTTTTTCGTTATATTGTCAATTTTTGCATCAAAATTTCTTTTGATTTGTTTCTGCTAAAATGCAAGTCACAGAAGAGCTTTTACACTAGCATCCGTGTCAATTTTATCTCAAACTCTAGCTGAATTCAAGATTAGCAGGAGCTGCAGGAAGGACTGAAAATGTACATGGATGATTGTGAAAATCGGTAGAACAAGAGAAGAATGTACCACTTCACAAACACATACAAATGCGCCACCAATAAAAGTGGGATCATGGGATAATGTTAGATGGAAAAGAGGCAGGTGGGAATGTAACTGTTTCACATTGAATAGTTAAAGGGATGCTCTGGCCAAAATAAAAGGGGTTCACTGTGGCTACATCTGTTGTAAACATATTTACTTGCATCTTTACAGTAGTGCCACAGTAGTCTCTAGAGTGAGATTTTCTGGTTTAAAGACTAAGAAAACCCTTTTTTGATAGTGTATAATGAAGATGAAAATGAGTATTGAAAAACTACAATTGCTTGGGAGGATTTTTGAAAGTTAGCCGGTGAATGCAGAGACAAACCAGATAGCTAACACTACTGCTAGGAAGCCAAATATTGCATATTGCAGCCATGCAACTGTAGTAATTGTCTTCAAATCATCATTTCACTTTCTTTATTTTAGGGAGCCATATATTATTCAAGTGAGAATCAGCAGAAGAGCTGCATTTACAGCAATATTGTTCAGTCAATATTTTAAATAAAAACAATTTATTGAACACAAATGGCATCAGACCAGCAATAGGGCTCAACACGATATCAGATAAAAACAGTTAATGGTATGCTTTTGGCTTCTAAACATTAGCAACACAGCCTCACAAAACGCTACGTTCAGCAGTTCCAAAAAACCTAATTCCAAAAACGTTGAGACAGCAGGAAAAATATCAATAAAAACAGACAGCAATGATTTGCAAATGCTTTTTGACCTGTACTCAACTGAAAACACTACAAAGACAATATATCTACTGGATCAACTTTTTTTGTACATCTACACTTATTCTAAATTTGATACCTAAATCATGTTCCAAAAAGGTTGAGACAGGGGCATGTTCACCACTTCATATCATGTTCACTACCACTCAGTAATCGTTTGGGAACTGCGGACACCAGTTGTTGCAGTTGTGAAAGTGGGATTTTTTCCAATTCTTTCTTGATATACCACTTCAGCTGCTCAACATGTCCAGGGTCTCTTTTAATCTTGGGGGAATCTTTTAATAATGTTACGGACTGTGGTGACATCCCTTTTTTCCTTGCAATCATGCGTTGAGAAACATTGTTCTTAAACAGTTGGACTACTTTCTCACACAGTTTTTTGCAAAAAAAGGTGGAGACTCAGCATTTTACATATGTACCTTTTATACCCCGTTAATTATATGGTAATCAATTAAATTAATACCTCTTACCTGTTCACCTGTTTACCTGAGGAAAGTTTCACAACCAGAGCATGTCCTGACCTCCCTGGGGCCCTAAGCAAAATTCTACACAGGGGATCCCCTACTTAACCTATGAGCCATGTAAACCAATTGCAATTGCCACACAGTCACACCTGATACCGGAGTGCTCCACCTACAATCCTCCCTCCTTTAAAACAGTTTGCTCCACCTGTCAGTCTAAGACCTATACAGAACAGAATGAGATATAAACAAACAATATTTATTGAGAAGAAGAGTTTCTATAGAATCTTGACAAAAAAATACTATTAAGATTAACATAAATATTGACAAACGTAAGCAAAGCACCTAAACAACAAAGATAATACTATTATCAATTTTATCAGCTGCATCAGGCCCCTTCGAACTGATTTCTTTATATAAAATATTATTTATACTATGGCTTGGCTGAATACTTGATAGTTATTATTTACTGGGAGATGTGCATCCATCCCACTATGCCTGGCTAATCAATATTTTAACTTTAATCGACAGTCAGTGTCAATCCATTGCTTTCTATTTTGCATTAGTCCAAAGTTGTAACTAAATCTTAACTGAGACATTAGTATGTGTATTTATTGTCTGGACTGGACTGGTCTCCACAGAGAGGCTGTTAAAGACAATATTAATTAATGATAAAAACCTCTTTGCCTAGAGGACGAGGTTACAATGGTGCTCGCTGGCAAAATATCATGTGGACTGCTGGGCTAATGAGTCATACAGCCGTGACAAGACAGATTTGCTGCTGCCAAAATCCATTCACTTTTCACAGTTTTCCCTGAATTCTCTCTTACTCTTCTTCTCAATTCTATCGTTCTCTCTCAGGTTCACCTATGAGATTGCTCCTGTGTTTGTGCTGATGGAGCAGCTGACACTGAAGAAAATGAGAGAGATTATTGGCTGGCCTAACGGAGAGGGAGATGGACTTTTCTCACCAGGTAAAGTCACCTGTCTGAAACGCTGCACCTCACACAGAACCCCAAACCTGAAGGAAAAATAGTGCTCTGGATACATGCGCTAGTTTCTCATGAATAACATATATTACATCAAATAAGTTACGGCAGAAGACTGAAAGACAGTAATTGTTTATGCATTTCAATATAAGCATAAAATATATATAAATTTTGCACACAACTGTACATCCAAAAAATGTGAAATTTAAATGGCCGTACAAATGTACAATAACCCTATAGCTTGGTGTTGCTATACATGGGCAAAGGTGCTATGGGAGTAACTCCAGCAATGTAATTTCTAATATAAATTCTTCCACACAGGTGGCGCCATATCAAACATGTACAGTGTGATGATTGCTCGGTATAAGTATTTCCCTGAGGTCAAAACCAAAGGCATGTCAGCTGCACCACGTCTCATTCTTTTTACATCAGAACATGTAAGTAAACCTCCTCAATCAGCCCCTGCTTGTTTTTCCACTTGCAAACTATTGAGAAGCTGATGTTAAGAGCTAGCACTGCTGAATTCTGTCTAAATTTGCTCTATATTTCACACTGTAGACAGTCCACACTTTAATTATTCATGCACATCTACATAACCGTCATCAGTCAGGTAATATTTAGTGAATAATAAAATATTCCAGTGGTTAACAGTGTAATCTCTATCTGGCACATTTGTAGTGTACAGTCAGTGATCAGCAGATTTTCTGTTCTTTCATGAATTACAGATATTGTCCATGGTAATCATCAGTATGCGATTGAGATTAGGTTGAGAAATTCCAGGGTAATCATTTGAGGTTAATAATGGAATTCTAAGTTTAAGAGGTAAATCGTTTTCCATTTTCCATGTCGTTTTGCAATTTTTGTCCACTTTTTTTTAGAGCCACTATTCGATCACCAAAGCTGGAGCTGCTCTGGGCTTTGGTAAAGAAAACGTCATCCTGCTCAGCACAGATGAGAGGTAACAGAATAAGTACAGTACCTTGTTCTTTAACTCACTGGCCACTTTATGAGCTTGTGCTCCACCATATATGGACCATTCTACTGTACTGAATTATATAAGTATTGTAATATTTACAAGGTTACAAGATATTTACAAGGATTATGTTATGATCTAGTTAAACCCAAGGAAGGCATTAACTGAGATAGATAGTGATAGGCTAAATATATACAAAATCATAATTTATAGGGTTCTGTCCACTGGAATGTATCTGTCCCAAACCCTAACCCCTAAATTCCAACTTGTAAAAATAATACTTAATACTTAATAATAAGACATGTGTCTTTGCTGGTATGGCTGATTTGATCTATTGTGTTTTAGAGGACGGGTCATACCTGCTGACCTGGAGGCCAAGATCATCGATGCTAAACAGAAGGTGAGCTTCAGACACAAACTCTCAGATTCCTGTCTGACTGTAAAGCAACTGAAGGCCCAGAATCTGTCCATTGTAAAGAAATCAGTCCTGAGAGCAGTTTGTTGTGAGTGAGCGAGGTTATGGCTCACTCTAATGGAGCTCAGGGGATCAATAAAGCAGCATAATGGGCCCGTCTTAAACTGAGGGATGGATTAGCACTCAGTAACCTAGCTTCATTCACTACATCAATAAAGTGCCATACTAGTCTAATAAATGAGCCCTTAACCCAGTGGTCCACAAGTGCATATTATGCCCAACATGTGCTTATTATGCCCACATTTTTTAGGAAAAGAAAAAATATTCAGTTCATATTTTAAATACTATAAATAATGGAATTCAAAAAGTAATCATATTGAACATGACGAGTTTGCACCTTACCATACAGTGTCCTCAAAGCTAAAGCTTTAGCATTAGCTAGACATCAGTCACTTTGTGAGTTAGCTAAGTTGGTTCTAGTAGTCTTAACCAATAGTTGATAGCACTATGTGCTAAAAGCAGCAAAAGAGGCTCATAAAAGTGCTGTTTTCAACAATTATGTCTGAAAACACCTGGCAAATACTCATAATAGTCGGCATGTTTAAAATCCAGTCTTAGATAAAATAAACAGATAATAGGCTATTAAAGAGTATTAGAATATCAGTTAATGATAACTAGGTTGAGGTTAGGCCTGCTGGACTAGGATTATGCAGACCCTTCCCTTTACCCACTTACAAAGCAGGCTACTCGGTTACATACTACGATTAATATTTACATATTAAAAATTAGGTGATTCCCATTGTTATTGTGGATTTGTGATAGCAGACTCTGGAGTTCAGCTATAGATGCTGTTGGAAAACCATGTAGTATTATATTTTCACAGTTTTCATAATTTAACTAATCTAAACCACTGGAACACTTTACTGTAGCCTAGCAGCTCTTAAAGACCCCATAATAGCCCCATGTTTTAACAGTAAAAGTGTATAAAACATTATGTGTACATATTACTTAATATTATTTGTTACCTTTTTCTGATCCTGATTCCTGGCTGTAGAGGGGATGAGAGGAACTTTCTACTTCTAAAATTTCCAAGGTAGCTAGCTGCTCTAGAGTAACACCCAGCCACTTAATTATTTTATTGCAGAGAATCACACTGAAGCAAGTTGAAGTTCTAATGCACTTCAGCATTTATTTTCAGTTCCATGTACTCAAGCTAAACTTAACGTAAAGAAAAATAAGTAAAAGGGGGGAGCCATGAGGTAGGTAAAACTAGCATTACAATGCAAGTAGAGGTAGCAGAGAGAATTAACAGGCAGCTTCTTAACAAGCCTCTCTTTCTCTTGTAAACAGAAAAAATCTGACTTTTTGTGGGGCATGTGACTGCACACTTCTTAAAGGAACATTTATATAAAGGAACATATTTCCCAACATATTTAGCAAGCTATTTAATGGCGAATTAGTGCTCTCTATTTCTCTGTCAGTTTCCCAACACAATGATTATCGTCTTATAAGCATCATCAATGAATTACATGTCAGTTACTGATGATATTCAATTACATGGCCCTGTTGCCCAGGCCTAATCCAAATACAGCAGGAGTGCACTGACATGACTCATGTTACTTATGTCATGAAATTGCAACACAGATCTGCCAAAATAAAAACAATAAATTGGCCAATTGCAGATTTTGTGTTTCAAGAAAAAATTAGCCATTTCCATCCCAATCGCTAATTCAGTACTACATATCATACTACACAATATTTAATAGTTATTATAAAGCTAATGAAGCTTATGAAGTTCTGTAGTTATGCACCCTTATAGTTTCACTAGGATTCACTTAGCCAAGCCAATTTATTGGCACCCACATCAGTTTATATGTTCTGATTTTTTTTGTGTGTGTGCTCTATAGGGTTATGTGCCGCTCTTTGTGAACGCAACAGCCGGTACCACAGTATATGGAGCGTTTGACCCTATCAATGACATTGCCGATATCTGCGAGAAGTACAACCTCTGGCTGCACGTGGATGTAAGTGTTTTTTTAGATACTCATTAATGAAAAATGCAGCATAATGTATTAAAGTGATAGCTTATTAAGAAATCAGAGTTATACAATTCTGTCCTTACTCTAAATGTAGTTGATCAACCAAGATAAAGACATGTTTGAGGTTTGCATCTTTAGCGTTGTACGGGAGCTATTAGGCTAATAAGTAATGGAAGCTTTGATATGATTTATTCTATCAGACTGGTTCAATGTCAGCGGTGAAAACACATTCTAGACTTTTTTCTAACTTACATTTTAGACTAAAATCCTTTTACTTTGAGTGACCCTATACCTTAATTATGTTTATTTTATTAAAGCAAATGATTGAACATTCCACTTGGTCTGTATGAAAACAAAAATGTAACTACCAGAATTTTACCAAATGTTTTGGTAGAGACTGTTTTAGTGACAGTCGTAGTTAATTTTGACCATTAACTCAAAAATGCTAGATCATACATGACTAGAAAACACAGCTTTAAAAGTATTTGAACAGTTGTACACACATAAATTCATAATATTTCTCATAAAAACACAGAAAATGTTATACTTAATTGCAGAAAATGTGTGTTTCAGTACTGACAATTCTTAATGTGACACACTGATTTTTAGACATCTGTTTCAAAACAATGGGATCTAACTTTTTACCATGTGACCATGATGGACAGGAATGCAGTCTCACTTACTGCTCTAAAATGCAGGGGTGTGGCTAAATTAAGACTTTGCCTATGGACTAAAACTCTTTGTGTTTAAGTAGTTACATGAAAAAGTGGGACAGCATTTGTTGAATTTTTTTTTTATTTATTTATTTTACCATTTTGAAACAATTTTTGATTTTAATACACAAAAATCAGAAAGTATAACTAGCGTTATCGCTTGTGTCTTTGTGCGTATCTGTCTGACTGTGCATGGTGTGTATCTTTAGGGTGCATGGGGCGGTGGCCTGTTGATGTCAAGGAAACATCGTCACAAGCTGAGTGGCGTTGAGAGGTAGAGTGTGCTGTAGACTTTAACTGTAATCACCAGTGATTGACTACATGTGCATATATGAGCTGAGGAGCTGAGGTAATGACACCGTTTAAAGATACAGTGATTCTTATCGACTCTTACAGAGCAAACTCAGTCACATGGAACCCACACAAGATGATGGGCGTCCCGCTCCAGTGTTCGGCCATTCTGGTCAGAGAGAAGGTAAGAGTTACATGATTTCATTTGAATTTATCTTGATGGTGGTTTTCTATTCAGTTACTGCTTCAGTAAGGCAAATCCTATATATATATATATATATATATATATATATATATCCTTTTTTAGATCTTTGTATTGCCTTGTCCTAAAAGTCAGCTCAGCTGGTGATCTGTGTTTTCTCAGGGCATTCTGCAGGGCTGTAACTCCATGTGTGCCGGATACCTGTTCCAGCCAGATAAACAGTACGATGTTACGTACGACACTGGAGATAAAGCCATCCAGTGTGGCCGACATGTGGACATCTTCAAATTCTGGCTCATGTGGAAAGCCAAGGTGGGATACAGTGATTGTTTCTAACCTGCTTTACATTTACAGTTTCTAACCTGTTATGGTGCTGCAGTTCTAGCCATTCCTGCTCTTAAATAGACTCACTTTTAAAATTTGAACCAAATTGAAGATCTTTGTTGTGCCATTGTACTTAATAAAATTCTATTGTTTTCTACCCTTAATCCTTATATATAAATAAGCAGAGACAAGTGCAGCTGATAACATATTCTGCTTAATTTGTGAAAGTTTAGGCAACTGGCAGTCAGATTTGAGTTTAATTTTCTGCCTTTTAAAACTAAATGTAAATTTGTGGTAATGTCTCAAAGGCATGTTGTTAAGAAACTTTCTTTAAGATTAACAGCAGACACAGTGGCCTAACAGAGGCATGAGCTCATATTTATCAATAGAATAACATTATTTCAGCTCTCAGAATCAGATGTACATGAGTTAGAAGATGCAGCGTCAAATATGCGCTCACAGTCCATGTTATTGTTTCACAAATACTGTTTTGTGAAGCAATAACATACAGAATGTTTTGGTGAAAACAAAGGGAAATGGCTGATAGGCTCCACCAATTTTTCACAATTTCTGCATTATTTAACTCAAAGCCAGTATTTATTTATTTATTATTTATTCTCAGAGCCAGTCTAAATGCACATGTGCACTGTGTGTCTTGCTTTTTTGTATCGCTAGTGTGTGTAAGTGATACTAATACTTGTTGATAATTCACACACAGGGTACAGTGGGGTTTGAGCAGCACATAGACAGATGCCTGGAGCTTTCCGAATATCTGTACAACAAAATCAAAAATCGCCCAGGTTATGAAATGGTCTTCCAAGGAGAGGTAATGTATATAAACATGCACATCCTGTTTTTATCTTTCCATCTTTAAACCTATTTCTATTATTCTAAATGGGGTGTAATGTACTATAGGCCTGGGGTCACAAATCTCATCCAGAAAGGGCTGGTGTGGCTTCAGGTTTTCATTCTAGCCGAGCAGCAGCACACCTGATTCCACCTGTTTAATCAGGTGCTCTCAGTTTTCCAACAACTGATTAGTTATATGAGCAAGGTGCAAAATATAGGGGGTCATAAGAGATCTGGGATTTAAGTTAGCAGCCAGCCAATGCTGGAGTAGCCAGCTAGCAGGGACCCCCAAATAGCAAGGGCTGACTTTGCACTAGGCAAAAGTAGACAGCTGCCTAGGGCCCCCATGAGCCATGGGCCCCATGAACATACAAATTACATATACTATATGCTTTAATGTTAAATAACCTACAACATTTTAAAAGTAGATGTTATTTGCAATTGCAGCGATTATTTATTAGTAATTGCAATGCAGACACACCCATAGTTATAATAGATTGTTCCATGTTGTTGCGTGGTGACACAACTCTCTAAAGACAGACTGGTATGAACAAGACATTAATAAGCCATAAATAAGCCAAATTTTCTCCCAATGTTGTGAAATAATTTCACTTAATATAATTGCTTAAGCAAAGAATGTCTAGAAATAGTTAAATCATCTCAGAATATTTTTACAGCAAATGCAAAATGAGAAATATTGGATGTATCAACTTTATTTAAGATGATTTCACTTGCCAACACAACATTTTTGCAGTGTAGATGGCTGGGCAACTTGGGAGTTCAGAGTCCCAACTAATTTAAAAATGTACATCCAGGGGGCCCCATTCCCATCTTTGAGCCCCAGAATCACTCAGTCTGCCTCTGCTGAATACAGTGTTTCACACGCTGTAAATGAGTGTACTCCTGCTTGGTTTGAATGAAAACCTGCGGCCCCACTGGCATTTTGCGAATAACACTGGTGCCCCCTGCTGGGGATTATGCTGTTTCAAACTCTGTGGCCTCTTTCCATTTGTTTTCTCCTTCTCTTCACTGCACCTCTCTTGCTCTCTCTTTCTGTTTCTTTTCCATTCCTTTACACTCTCTGTGTTGTACTCTTGTCTTTCTCTTTTTACTATAACACATTATTTTTTTCTACCGGCCTCTCTCTTACTCTCTGTTTCTTTTATGCTATTACAATCTCCGTCCTTTTCTTTTTACTTCTTTTGGCCACATCTCTTTTTCTTTACCACTCTGTTAATCTCCCTCATTCTCTATTGTTCTTGTTCTCTTTCTACTCCATTTCTCTGTGTTTACCACTCTCTTTGAACTCTCCCCTCCTTTCTTCTCTCTTTCTCTGTCTCTAGCCTCAGCACACTAATGTCTGCTTTTGGTACATTCCACCGAGTATGAGGAACATGCCAGATGGAGAGGAGCGAAGAGAGAGACTGCACAAGGTAATGTACCAGCCCATAATAAACAATAACAAACCATATTAGAGTTTAAAGGGCTCATATGGAAAACTTTCTCTCCTGTAATGTAGTAACATTGTTAAAGCTTCAAAAATGTACCATTCACTTCCCAGTCTATACAGTCCATATGTATAAACTAAGCTGCAAAAACAGCCTGTTTTGAAATCACTGTTTTTGTGATGTCGTGAAAATCAGCATATTAATATATATCTACCTATTCAACCTAAAGCAGTTTAGCCCCACCCATTCACACTGAAGTTATACATAGTGTTTCAGCCCAAGCTGATTTTTTGAATGAGATACAGTACAGGGGTTGCAATGAGAAGGGAGCTCATTTACATATATTGATCTTAAAGGCATAGCACCAAAAACAGCCTGTTTAATTTTAAGGCACAGGTTCTTCTGGTGAAATCGTTTTTCAGATTGATGGTGCATGTGCTGTATATGATTCTGTATAGAATCTTTTTTGAAAAGGGTTCTTCTATTGTTACAATGTCAGGCTTGTTACAATAGAAGAACCCTTTTTGGTGCTATATAGATCCCTTTTCAGAAAGGTTCTGTATAGAACCATTTACACATTCTTCATAAATCTGAAGAACTCTTTCACAATGCAAAGAACCATTTAATCATGTAAAGCATTCTTTGAGTGTTCATGGTTCTAAATAGAACCATGCTCTAATACATGCTCAAATAAATTAATCAGCTAATGAACAAATCTAGTGGAGAACAAGGTTGCTCCAGGACTACAGTTCTATACAAATATAGCTGAACTGAATTCCATTGAATTGAACTTTTCCCCCTCCAGGTGGCACCAAAGATAAAAGCAATGATGATGGAGTCTGGCACCACCATGGTGGGCTACCAGCCACAGGGAGACAAAGTCAACTTCTTCCGAATGGTGATCTCCAACCACGCCGCCACCAGGTCCGACATTGATTTCCTAATCGATGAAATTGAGAGGCTGGGACATGACCTGTGATTGTGCCCTCACCTGGAAAGAGGAAGATACTGCAGCACCATTTTCCACCTAATGAGTCAAAACGTGTGTAACGTCTGATGATATTGTGTTTAGCTGTAGTGTGTTTATCCGTTATTTTCTGTCCCATCAGTAGTAATTTCCTTCATTGTGCTGTTGGATTTTTAGCGTGTACAGAAAATTCTCTTCACACAAAGCCCACCAGTAATTGACTTCTCCATGCTCTGCCCACTAATGCGTTTTTACTAGTGAGTGTTGCCAGGTTGGTCAAGATTTAGAGAACACTAACAGATTTCCTCTTCAACCTAATGAGAAAGCCAGTGAACCTTCTGTTTAGCATTTTCAACAGATGTTTATCCCTAAAAGTCTTAGTTACACTACAAAAAACTACACACAGTCTGTCGTAAGAGCATGACCTTTCATACACATGCAAAATGAACATTAAAAGTAATAATGCTGAACAAACTTACATATTTTGACAAAAACAAATTGTGTGCTGAAGGTTCTCATTAGATTAAATGGTATTTTTGCCAACATTATGCAAACCTGTTTAGCCTAGCAACTGTAGCTATAAAAGAATCCCAAACATGGATAGGTCAATTACAGTGCTGTGTTTTAATGCCATGCCATTCAGATATATATATATATATATATATATATATATATATATATATATATATATATATATATATATATATATACACTAAAGCATATATACAAAGCTATATATTATGATATACGTAAGACATTTATGGTGCTTTAGTTGTAAATACACCACTAAGACAAGCAAGGCGCGCCACCCTTTTAATAAAGTCCGAATTCCTCCCTGTGTATATGTGGGGTTTGTGGTTGTGCTAAGATCCACATTCCAGCGTTGTGTTTTTAGAACTTACCTTGTTGTAGGTCCTGTAAAAAAACAGTGTTTAAATCAGCACCTTTGTGAGGTGAAAACGTCTTTAATTTCCAGTCGAAATGCTCTATGACAATGGCATAAGTATATAAACGAAAACCTTTATTTATGTTGTGACACACAGAGTGTTTAAGAATGCAGTATTTATTTTATTTGTAATGCATCTTATTGGTATTCAAAACACATTTTATGTAATCAAACACATTTGTGGTCTAATAGTGAATTTGTGAGCCAAAGACAGAGAACTATTGTCGCACATGTTACACTGAACACTTTCTATTATAGTATTCTTTGAGATAAGCTGGTACATAAAGTATATAAAAACACTTCTATATAAATATATATGACATATATTTACTGTGAGTATGTGTGTGTATTGTTCAGGCCCTTGACCTCAGTGCAATCAGTGTGTTGTGAATCTGTGATGTTGTGTGTAACTTTGACTGAATGTTTTAAAGCAATTGCATCAATTAACAGTGTGAAATGAATAATTTTTCTGTAAATGATAACTGGTTATCAATGCAAGCTATTTAAATCTCTGCCACTTCTCCATGTAGAAAAAAAGCACAAATTAGAAGAAAGGCAGGGAAATATGATCTTTAGGAAAGGTTGTGTTAAAGTGACTAAATTAAACGTAGTAATGTTTTATTATTGTATATAAAACTTCTACACAGCAACTGTGAAATTCTGCACCATTTGAATCCTTACTGTTGGTTTGCACAGTGTCTTTCTCTTTACTGTTTAATACTGTTATCAGGATGAAACGGCTTCCGTAGTGCTCAGTGGAGCACAGAGCTTAATTTTGTGTCGTTGCGACTTTTTGAATGGACAGACTGTAAATGGTGAATGAATGTGGGGAGAGAAACGCTCCTGGCGAAGGTCGGCACTTTAACATGCAAAACATGCCATGTCAACACTGTTACTGTCAACTGTACAGTGCAAATAAAGTATTAAAACAAACCCATCATAACTCTGTTTGTACCTTATTTTCACTTTATTTTCTTACTAGAATATTATTATTTTATATTATATTATGAATTACACAGTCTTTGTGAAGATTGGGTTTTATTAAAAGCCCACCTATTGAATGTTTTCTAGCAAGCTAGGTACTGCATTTTACCTACACACTTAAAAACACACGTTTTATGCTTTCCCAGCTAGCAGGGAACATTCCCACTACTTTGGCTAACGTTACCTACAAGTGCTAATAAAGTTTTAAGGAAAACCTTTTGATCTAATGTTCAAAGAACACTTTAAGGATGTTTCTCATTTCAAATAATATTCCTTAAATGTTGACTAAGACATAACGTTTTTAACTGCAACATTCAGAGGACGTTTTGAGGATGTTGTCAGGACCACAGATTATGTTACATGATAACAAAGGAAGAACATTCTCAGTGCAACATTTGGAAATGGTGGCCTGAGATGGCAGAATGTTTTTTATAAAACGTTCCTGTAATGTCATATTTTAACAAAGGTAAAACGTTTTGCCCTAAACTTTCTGGGGATGTTTTGGGCATGTTGTTGAGGTAACACATTAAAGAATGTTCTTTTATAAAACATTTGCTCAGCGTTACATGAAAACAATCAAAGAATATTCTCACCACAACATTCCAAAAATGTTTTCTGGATGTTATCGAGGCCTGAGAAGGCAGAATATTTTTTATAAAATGTTCCTGTGATGTGATATGTTAACAAAGGTAAAATGATTTTCCCTAAACATTCTGGGGATGTTTTGGGGATGTTGTTGAGGCAACACATAATAGAATGTTCTTTTATAAACATGATGAAATGGCTCTTCAGATTGCTGGATAATGTGTTGTATGTGATTCTGTATAGGACCATTTTGAAAAGGGTTCTATATAACACTAAAAATTATCCTTCCATTGTTATACGCTTGACATTGTAACAACAGAAGAACCATTTTTGGTGCTACATAGAACTGTATACAACACATTCTCCATCAATCTGAAGAACCATTTCACCATGCAAAGAACCATTTCTACAAGTAAATGTTTTTATATAGAACGCATGGTTCTATACCTTACTAAAGAATGCTTGAAGAACCAACTAAAAGTGTGTACAGTCATGCCAAATGAACATTTGAGTTGTGTCTCTCAACATT
The DNA here is from genome assembly GCF_904425465.1 of Colossoma macropomum. Taxonomy (NCBI): domain Eukaryota; kingdom Metazoa; phylum Chordata; class Actinopteri; order Characiformes; family Serrasalmidae; genus Colossoma; species Colossoma macropomum. The sequence goes on from NW_023494789.1 coordinate 45,812,884, forward strand.
CACTCAGCCCTGTTACCTGACCACATTCACTCCAATGATGCATCTAGAATATTCTGGAGGTCACATATTTAACAGGAAATCGCATCATCTGAACTTCCTGAAGATCAAACCAGCAAGAAATTATTTTTTCTCATTCTTTTATTTTCTTTTCAATGATGTTGTGATGGTGACAGACAAGGTTGAGTAAGTCTGAGTTAGAGCGAACTGTTGGAGTAAGTTCACTTCATGTGCGGTGTAGCTGGGGCCAACTTCAGCCTGTTAATAATACACAGTAATTTGTGAATAAGCTTTGTCTTCTTCCGTTGTGGTAAATGATACAATACATACACCTGATTTAGCCACAGAAGGACTTGATAATCAACTTATGATGTAATTTAGCAGTAAACATGAAGCTGAACAAAACTGATTATCATTTAAATAAATAAATAAATAAATCTGTGCTTCTTCTGTATGGGAACAAATATTATGAAAAAACAAAAAATAAATAAAGCATGATGCTGTGCAGTGCAGGTGGACCACAAAACTGGAGCTGGGAAAAAAACTGACCTAGGTAGACTGCAAAAGGTCAACTCAAGGTGATGCCAAGAGACCAAGAGACAAAACAGATCCATTGTTCTGTGACCAGAATAGAACAATCATTTTATTGACTGAATGCCTCCAGCAAACAGATGTACATGGAATTACATACTTATTGTTGAGGATCTATCTGTCCTGCATGATTAGTAGGAATCAGATGAAAGCAGGCCTCTACATGCCAGTTTTATCACATTTTTCTTGTCAGACAAATACAAATCTGGCTTAACGTAACATGACCAAATTAGATCAAATTCTGTACATAATACTGAACAACTTCTAGAACTCTAGCAGCATATGGTTCTGTTACTAATAGTAATCCAGGTCTTACCAGACAACCAAGGGACAATTACTTGTTTTTTTTGGTAAAACATTCATAATGTCAGAGAAATGCATAAGTAAACACATGAAAAATTCCTTTGCAGACCAGATAAAACAGTTTCCTTTTATCACAGTACAAAGATATGAAGCGATCTTTTATTATTAAATGAATTTTGAAAAGTAATAGAGTGCAGTTTGTCTTTAAGTTTATTTATTTATTGTTGTTTGTTTATTATTATTGTCTTTCTATCTTTCTTTCTTTCTTTCTTTCTTTCTTTCTTTCTTTTTTTTAAGGGTCAATGGTGCCTTCACAGATGTGCCAGTCACCCATGCAATGTGCACTTATGCACCCCTATACCATCACAGATACTAGCTTTTGAACTGTGCACTGATAACAAGTCAGGTGGTCTTTAGCCCAGAAGATGCAGTGTCCATGATTTCCAAAAAGAATTAGAAATGTTGATTCATCAGACCACAGGACACTTTTCCACTTCACCTCAGTCCACCTTAAATGAGCTCGGGCCCAGAGAAGGCAGTGGGTTTCTGGATCCTGTTTATATATGCTTTCCTCTTTGCATAATAGAGTTTTAACTCACATTTATGGATGCAGCACTGAACTGTTTTCATAGACAGTGGTTTTCAGAAGTGTTTCTGAGCCCATGCAGTGATTTCCACTGCAGAATTGTGTTTGTTTTTAATGCAGTGCCACTTGAAGACCCAAAGATCATGGCCAGCCAATATTGATTTTTGGCCTTGTCCCTTGCATATAGAGATTTCTTCAGATTCTTCAAATCTTTTAGTGATGTTATGCTCTACAGATGATGAATGCCCAAGTTCTTTTAAGTTGAGAAACATTATTCTAGAATTGTTGCACTATTTGTCTGCGCAGTCTTTCACCGAGTGGTGAACCCCTAATCATCTTTACTTCTGAAAGACCCAGACATTCTAGGATGCTCTTTTTATACTTAATCATCTTACTGATCTGTTGCCAATTATCCTAATTAGTTGTAAGATGTTCCACCAGGTGTTTTAGCATTACACAACTTTACCAGTCTTTTGTTGCTCCTGTTCCAACCTTTTTCAAAATGGGAATATATTTTTCAAAAAGCAATAAAATCTCTCAGTTTTAACATTTAATTTGTTCTCTTTGTACTATTTTCAATTAAATATAGAGTTGAAGTGATTTGCACATCATTGCACATTAATTCTGTTTTTATTTACATTTTGCACAGAGACCCAAACTTTTTGGAAAAAGGTTTGTAAAAGAAGCATTAGCTTTATATCCTATAAAAAATATATATTTTTTTCCGATTAAAAAAAAATACATAAATACAGATTCTTTTAAACTTAAAAATAAATATGCAGTAAGAATGTCCTAAAATTATATGGTACAATTTATAAATGTACACATTAATTACATGTACAGAAATGTCTATGTATGTAAGTTGTGGTTTATTTTTTTTCTAAATACTGAATACTTCTTCTGTTGATGCCACGATGGTCTCAATGGTGTATGAATGCCGTTATCATTAGCTTTCCGCTGTTCTCCAAAAACGTTACCACCAGAAGGGGGCAGCACTTCATTTGTGTCTATAAACCACAGTAGCGATGACGTTTTTAGAAATCACAGTTATACATCCATCTCCTCCAGTCGAACGAGAGCCCCATAATAATATTGTGCCAGGAATAAATTATCGGGATTAAAAAATAAATGAACAAATAAATAAATTAACCGGTTAATTTTCTCCATGCTGCCACGTCACACGGAGCGAACTGCGCATGCGCCAACTTGCAGCTCAACCGACGTGTTAACGCTGAGTGTCGATTCAGTGTAACGCACCGGTTCTTTCGAACTGTCTGATTCAACGAATCGAACATGTGATTCGGTGAATAAATGATTCACAAATTAAATAGAATAGATAAATGCTCAATAGATTTTGTATTATTGAATTGAAGAATGCTTCACCAACATATTTTTTTATTCCAGCAACCAGCAATGAGATAAAGCTAAACACAGAATAAAGACAAAGCTGATCTCAGATAATTTAATGTAATATATGGTATTGCTATACATTTTATGAAGCTACATTGGGACATTATCTGTTGTTAAAATGTATATACACATAAAACTTTGAACAACTATTTTTTTTTAATTCAACTAAATATTTTCAGCGTTGCTAAATTGCTCTCTTTCCTCTACCTTTGTGTACATATGCTTTGTTTCTCTTTATTCGGTGGTAAACACAACTTAGGTTTGAGAAAGACACTGTATAATATAAAACATAAAGATTAACCATCATAAACACTATTCTTCTTCTTACGAGTCGTCTTCGTAGCACATTCTCTGGACTTGTGATTCGGTTCGACCGAACCATTGAAATGAAGCGGCGCTAATGAACCGATTCGTTAATGATTCAGGCATTGCTACTACCGACGTGTCGCTCCGGTTCGGGTCGGACAGTTCACGGTTCTCGGTATGGGGGGCTCTCAGAGCGTGGAGATCCCCGGTGGGGGCTCGGAGGGCTACCACGTACTCCGGGTAGGATTTTAACACTTGACGGGCTTTTTAACGTGTGTAAATCCGGAGCTGTAGCTGGCCGACCGGGCCGCGCCAGAGCAACCTGCGGCCGCGTTTGAGCTTACCAGCGGCGGCTAAACGACGAAATCGAGTCCGAAGCTTTAGCACCGCGGCCTGGATGCTAACGCGGCTAAAAGCAGTCTTTTTCCAAACAAATCTGTGCGTTTTGGTTTAAAACGGAGTTATGGTGTAATTAGACGCTTCACAAACTGTATAAATGGAATAAGTAGTCTCGGTTTAATAAAGCAGAACATGGAGTCTGGAGTCATGTGCTGCTAACGCTACAGTTTAGCTCCGTGCTCTCGGACACTGATTGATGTGATGCATTACTCAGAGTGCTGTTGCTTCGGAATCGTGTAAAGCTAGGCATGAACTAAAAAGTGTGTTAAATGTTCGTTTTGGCGAGATTTAGCTTCCATGTATTAACGAGTCTTTAGTTTAGAGAGCGTGATTAGGCTTTGCTGGAGGTATTGGTTAAATTTGGTCAAGCCAGTTTTTGTCCTGAGGGCTAAAGTATTTAAATCTAATCCTCAATTCCAAATATATCTCTAGTATTTGTAATTATGTGTAGTCAATTGAATCGTTAATGTACCTGTTTGGCTACACACCTGACTCCCAGGTAGGGGAGGGTGTTACATCAGTAGTAACCCGGACCTGCAGGGCAGTTGTTTAAATACTTCTGGTAAAGGGTGTGTAACCTCATAGCTGCAAATCTTCAGTCTGGGTATTGGATGTGTTTAATCAGAAGTGGTAGAGATATTTTAAATGATTTGTTTTGTTTGAATTAAATGTATTTTGAAGCTGCTGTATATTCCTTACAGCTCCATAATTGCAGAGTAAATTAAATCAGAATGTGTCTTTAGTCTAACTGGAGTTGTGTGTCTGTGGTGCAGGTACAGGAGAACTCCCCTGGACACCGGGCGGGACTGGAGCCTTTCTTTGACTTCATTGTGTCCATCAATAATACCAGACTGGTATGTTGACTGCACTCACACCCAACTGTCAAGCCCCTATCAGTCACTAATCTTTAGTAAAACCTCAGCTTTTCTTTGGCTCTTGCAGTAAGAGGTAGACATACTGCTTGAAGGAGTTAAAGTCTGAATCTACATATTTGGTTGAGCTACACCTTTTAATGGACATGTAAAAGGGCTTAAGGGCCAGTTTCCTGAATATGGATTAAAAATAGTCTTGGGTTAAATCTCAATACTAATGATAAATCACCACTGGAATCTTTTTAGTCTTGGATTAGTCTTAATCTGGGTCTGAGAAATTGACTGACTAACTTTTGAATTTATATCTTAGAACAAGGACAATGACACCCTAAAAGACTTGCTGAAGGCTAACGTGGAGAAGCCGGTGAAGATGCTGGTGTACAGCAGTAAGACCCTGGAGCTGCGGGAATCCACAGTTACTCCGAGCAATATGTGGGGCGGCCAAGGCCTTCTTGGAGTCAGCATCCGTTTCTGCAGCTTTGAGGGGGCCAATGAGAATGTTTGGCATGTACTGGTGAGTATGTGATAGATTATCTTTCTGTTTCTTTGAAGCACCTTGAAGGGATATTTCAGAAGAAAGTCTACTTTGCACAATTTTCCCCCTTACCCCAAATGTAGTCGAACAGCCAGAACATGTTTGGTAATAATGGAGAGCAGTAGCTGCCATTTGAAGTCTCAAAACCACACAAGCAAGTCTGTTAGGGATTACTCAACCACTCAACATATTTTTTATCCAATATGATTTTGGCACGCAGTTAAGATGATGCTAATTGGTGGTATACGTTTCCATTACTTGTTAGCTACGTTAGGCTCATAGCACAGTAGAGACACCAAACATGTCTTGTCTGATAACCTACATAATGAAGAAGGAAAATTGTGTCAATTTTTTGGTTTAAATTGTTTAAAGCAAGCATGGTAATCTTGGGTTGAGCATTTCAGAGAGTGGTGCATGAGTTAATTGGACTAAAAACCAGTTTGTCAGGCCATCAAATCAACAAAGACAGGGTTTAAAAAAAACCTGTCTATTCTTGAAACCAGCTCTGTTGTCTTAGACCACGTTTACATTCTCTTTATCTGTCTTTCTCTGTCTTGTAGGAAGTTGAGCCGAATTCTCCAGCCGCCCTCGCAGGACTGAGGCCGTACACAGACTACATCATCGGGGCAGACACTGTTATGAATGAGGTAATTCAGTTTTTTCTCCCTCTTAAATTGTATTTCTCTGTTGCATAGAGAAAAACCAAAAGCTATCTTTGAAAGTTGCATATAGATTTTATTTTCTCATTACAAATAAACAAGTAACAGGTATTAACTGTGCCTAACTGAAGTGTGTCTCTTTTCTCCCTATAGTCAGAGGACTTGTTCTCGTTGATAGAAACCCATGAGGGCAAAGGACTGAAACTCTACGTTTACAACACAGACACTGACAGCTGCAGAGAAGTTGTTATAACTCCCAACAGCGCCTGGGGAGGAGAGGGCAGGTGGGTGTCTGACTTCGACACTCTAGGTGTTCTTGTGTTCATGTTTGGTTGTGTGTACATTGCAGTGTTTTTTGTGTGTCTTTCCAGTTTGGGCTGTGGTATTGGTTATGGTTACCTGCACAGGATCCCTACGCGGCCTTTTGAGGAGGGAAAGAAGATCAGCTTCCCTGGACGCGCTCCCAGTGAACCAGCCAGCCCACTGAAGGATGGCTTCACTGAGGTATTATATAATTTTTTATATATAATCTCATCAGGTAAACAGATGATTACAGATTGTAGTCCATCTGTTTCTCTGCAGAATTTGTTTGTCTGTGTTGCACTGGTAGAAGTGTATTGGACACAGCAGTGCTGCTGGATTATCTAAAAACTGTGTATGCTTAATGTCCACTTAGAACTGGACATTAAGAAAATCTAAAAATAATTAGCATGATATTTTCTATTTAAAGAATTGGTATCAATTATATTTCCCCCTCCGAACAAACCAGTACACGCTGTCTACTGCAGCTTTGACCTACTTTCAATTGTGGTTTTTAGTTTATATGCTTTTTTTTGAAGGTTTAATGAAAGTCTTTAATAAAACCATATATTAATTTTTTAATCAACATCATTAGAAAACTGTCACCTGTCAATTTAATAGATGTTACTGCAAACATGCATTCATTAACTTCTTCTGGTGTAGATTCATGACGACTGTTGTGCTAGTATTGTGCCCCCTGCTGGAGAAACCTCAGGCTGCATTTCTGATTTCTAAAGCCGTGCAAACATGCTCTACATAAAAAAGAGCAGAGTCATTTTATTCAGCTATTGATTATGCGAGTACTTTCTTAGACAGTAAATCAGACTCTGGAAAATGCACAGCAGAGACAGTGGAAAATTTACTCTACTTAAGCCTAATGGCTTTTTAAGGCCCCATAATAACCCCATGTTTTGACAATGAAAGTAAATAAAACATTGTGTACATATTGTGTAATGTTATTTGTTACCGTTTTGTGATACTGTTTTCTGGCTGTAGACGAGGATCATAGTAGCTTTGTACTTTTAAAAGTTCCAGGGTAGAGCTAGCTGCTTCAGGGTAATACCTGGTGACTTTAGCTTACTTGGTTTACTGCAGTGAGTGATGTTGGTATTTATTTTCTGTTACATGCACTCAAGCTAAACTTAACGTAAGGTAAAAAGAAGAGAAGAAGAGCCATGGGGTAGCTAAACTAACAGGCAGCTTCTTAACAAGCTTCTCTCTATCTCTCTCTCGCTCTCTCTTTTTCTCTCGTTCTCACTTTTGTAAATGACACATTTCTTAAAAGAATGTGAACCACAGTTTCACAGCATATTTAGCAAGGTGTTTAACAGTAAATTAGTCTTGTCTAGTTGTGCGTCAGTTTCCCATCATCGTCTTGTCACTTTTTACGTATTGGATTACGTGTCAGTTGCATTATCATCTTGTTAGATGTAAAGTTACAGACAATAGGTCATCTGTTGCTGTGGAGTTTGTGTTTGTCATCCTCTGGTCCTTCATCGGGTAATTTTCTGGCCATAGGATGCTGTTTGCTGGAAGTTTTTGGTTGGTGGACTATACGTAACTCAGTACTGACATTGTTATGAATTTAAATAATGGAAATGTTTAGCCAGCTTTATTCTGTAGGTCATTCTTTGAGACCAAAAAAGTTGTCTTTGGGACTAAAACTTTGTTTTTACAGATCCACACTCACTGTAAATTGATTTTTGGTTCAGGTTCAGCTTTCTGCAGTAACCCCGTCTCCAGTCTCGCAGCCTGCACCCACTGGACTTGAGGATAGCCTCTCCAGCCTATCACTCAGCTCAGCTGCTCCATCCATACCTGCTGAGCTACACACAGGTACTGCCTCGTCTGGGCTTTTAATCACACATACATGGTTACTGTATGTACACATTGTGGTCATTCTGATTGCTTTTGCTTTATTGCATTATAAAAGAAAAAAAAAATCTGATGAAATTCTCAAATTGAATAACAGTTAGTTATTAGAATTCATTATAGAAATAATTGTTAGTTGCAGCGTTAAGTTACATTTTGAAATGTACATTGCATGACACCCACTATGATATATTTCAAAGGCCTTTTGCCTAAGCTCACTTTGCTCATGATTCATCATAACCACACATTTTGATATGAGCATGGCTTCTGTGTTGTTTCAGGTGTGCCCACAGTCCCCTTGCTGCCCACTCAGGTCACTCCTGCCCTGGGCACTCTACCTTCGGTCAACCCCAGCACTACGCTACCAGGTAACAAACGCACATCCCATCATTCTGAGATCCCCTACTTACTGTAATAAGCGGTCACACACAGTGGATACAGTGGATTCTCATTTGGAATCTTCAGGTAAACCTTGTTTTTTGTTTCAGGGCTAATGCCGTTGCCTGCTGGCCTTCCTCCACTGCCCAACCTTCCTAACCTTCCTAACCTCCCCAACCTCAACATCCCCTTACCAGACCTCAGTGCTGTATCATTAGCAGGCCTGCCTCCCTCTACTACAGGTACTACTCATACTCCGGTCTATTTTTTTCTGTTAGCTTGGTGGTTTTGACATTGAGTTCTATTGTATTGGTTTTCATATACAGTTGTATGCAAAATGTTGGTGCCTCTAGTCAAAATACATATCTTGTTAACTAATTTTTACTGTAAAAATCAGCATCTTCTATAGAGAACACACTTCTGCACATTTTAATGCACAGTTACTGTTTATGTGCTTAATGTAACATATGAGTGGGGGCTGTGTAAAAGTTATGGCATATTTTGAAGTGTACGTTTTTTTTTGTTTTTTTTTCCCGAATATGCTAATCTTAGCAAAGAAATAAAAAATATGCACTAAAATTTGCATATGTAAGTTTGTTTCCTGTAGGGGATGTGTTAACTTATTTTCCCAGAGCGAATAACAGAACGTGTTATTTGGCCGGGGTTATTCAAACATCTGCACATGACTGTATGCTCAGCCCTGAAGAGTTTAATGCCAACCCTGAACCAACACATCTGCACACGCTCCATAAGGAATTGATTAGCTGAATTAGGTGTGGTTAGCTCATAGAATAGAGTACCGCTTGCTGCATGGTGGTTTAGACCTTATCACACTTACAGTACTTGCTGTAGATAAACTGCCATTCAAAAGTTTGGTTTTTTTTGTCATTTTAATTTTTATTTTAAGAGCTGTCAAAATAATGAATCGTGATTATTATATTTATGTAGTAAATCATGGTTAATCTTATTTGACTTTTTTGCACAAATTTGACACAATTTTTTTTATTTTTTTTTATTTGACAAGCAGCACATTGTGTTATAGCTGTGTGAATGGACATAATCGTCAAAATGTGTGTTATTATTTTCAACAATTCAGTAACATTATTTTCATCATGTTGGAATGCACATTACCCTCAACATGATCTGCCTGTTCAGTGGCTGCATGTTCCAACCAGACTGTATATATCATATTCAGTGAATAGCTTCAACCCCGAGCAGCCTCTCAAACTCATACCACTACATTACATCTTGTTCAAAGGAAAACTGTAGATTTCCACTTTTATTGTTGGTCTTGTCCAGCATAGTATGCAGAATTAATGATACTGCTGGCATCAGCGGGGTGCTCTGCTAGTAATCGGTACTTCACACTTGATGTACTTTGGAGATTAACTAAGTCACAGAATTGCAGTAGCAGAAAATAGCTTTTGTTTTCTAAAGAGCCCTCAGTGGACCCAGTGGAATTTTTAAAAGCTGTATTTGAATGAAAAGTCTGTCATGCAGTCATAGCAGCATGCAAGCAGCTGATCCTTATAGTGGGACTCTGGATGGTTTGAATGGTCTCATAAAAATTTAAATAAAATAGTGCTGTTAATGTGTTATGGTAATGTGTCTCTGGGTTAATGTCTGAACAGCATTAACCAGTGTGGATTTAAATATTAAAAATTAATAATGAATGCATTTTTAGGTGTTTTATTCAATATTTGAAGTATTTTAAGAATTTATTAAATGAAAATAATACACAAAAAATACACTTAAAATTAATTTAATTGTACTTTATTACATGTTAATTCTGGATATTATTCTTATTATAAATGATTTTATTTTAAATGTTGTACAGCGTTCTCAGTCATTATAGAAACTTTTACAGCTCTGTTCATCATTCCAGGCATGTTTGAATTCCTGAATATTGTCCATGCATTAATCCATATATGTTTGTCTGTGCAGGTCTGCCATCCCTGGCTCCTCTCGCTTCCCTCCCCCCTCTAAACCTGCCTGGAATGGCTCCTCTACCCATGCCCAGTGTTTTGCCTTCCACTCTGTCCACAATGCCTGGAGTGTCTCTGCCCTCTGATCTCGTCCCACCCGTCACCCCAGCAACCGTCTCCCTGACGGCCAACCAGACCCCAGCACTCATTCTGGATGCCACACCTACCCCCGCGGTCACTGGCCCACCCACGGAGACGCTCATTGCCACAGAGATGACCTCGCAGGACACAACAGAGGTCAGCGCACAAGCTACCCCGGAGTCATCATAACAACCAGGCATTTCGGCTGCATCCTAGAAATGGATCTCTTTCACTCTGTCTTTCTCTCTTTATATATATATTATCTCTCTCTCTCTCTCTCTTTCTTTCTGTACATTTCTATCTCTTTCCCCTGTCTCTCTCAAATGTATTTATTCAGTCTAAAAATGATCCAGTGGGTAGAAACATATAAATAAATCACACAACACTGCTGCGTGGCCACTCTGAGTCCAGAGAGCCAGCTCATGGGGAGGATGAGGATGGACAGACAAATGAATGCTGTAATAGAGCGATGGAGCCGTTACTTTTTTTGTTTTTTTCCTATTTTTTCCTCACTTTTTCCTTCCTTTCCCCTGCATCATTTTCCCTCTTTCATTGCTTTCTTTATGCGTTCCTTCATTTGTTTTCTGCTCTTTTTTTCACGTAATCAGTTTGGACTTGTTAGAAAAATATAATTAAATTCTGTTATTTCTAATAGATGTAATGATTGTATCTGATGCTTTTATTTTTTTCTCCTCTTGATTGTTTTTGCTGCATGTTTTTTTCTTTGACTTTCACTGCACACCTCTCCATGAAGATTGAGTGGGCTTTGAGAGTATGTTGTGTGTATGTGTGCATCCTCTCCCTCTCAGTGAGACCTCTCTGCTGATCAGATTTGCTGATACGCACACACATACATGCACCTGCTGTAGAGCTGTGAGGGAAACTGTGGGGAAAGTCGTGAGCTTGTGCAAATTTAAGGTTGTAAAGAACACACACAAGCAATAAAGTACATGAGGTTTTACAGTAGTGCCATGTGCCTGTTATGCTTGAAAATGTGAAATTGTTGTGTGTATGAACTATAATAGGGCTGCAGTAATGATTCAATTACAGTGTAACAAAAGGTTTTTTATACTGTCAACACATTTGCATCATGCAAAAAAGGGTAGTATGGCTTCGTAAGAAGAAATCATCCATTTTAGAGTTGGGCAATATGGCAAAAATGTAATACTGTGATGCTTCAGGAAATTTTCATGATACACCATGTCTCACAATATTCATTTTTTCTGACATCTGCTAAGTTGGAACAGACCGAAAAGAACCAGTAGTGTCGCATTAAAAATACTGTTTAAAAACTAGAAGAACAAATGATTCATATTTAACATTTTGACACACTGCACTGCATTAAATCCAGTTAAACAGGATTAACTGCATGTTTGATTACAAAGAGAGCCTAGTTAGTGTAGTCAGTATTCTTTTAAGTACTGACTTAAAATCCCCGATATGCTCAGAAAAGCATATTGTGACTTAATTCATCAATGATTATCATATTGCCCTGATTTGTGCCACAGACAGAACTTTAAACAGTGACTGCAGCGAAGAGAGATGAACTCAAGAAAGCAAGACCCACAAAAGGCAGTATATGCAAACCATGAAAATAGCAATGTTTAATGTAGAAACCTTTACTCAACGATGCATTTGATGTCATTTAGTTCAACTTGTCCCACTCCAAATTATATAAACAGTGACAAAATTGGAATAAATTAATATAGTCTAGAATTGACAAAACAAGAACAGTGGTAAATTGGAGAATAAAATGGTCATTAAATGATAAATTAAGTAATACAAACTTTTAAACTATTTGGAGACTTTAACCAATTGAAAGCTTTCTTTTTAACTTGTTAAAAAAATAAATACGTTTATCACTGAAACAGGAATATAATCAAGATTAACCTGATTAATAAAGTAATCATTAGTTGCACCTGTAACTATAGTCATATTCTCACGAAGAACAAATGCTTTAGGCTGGTTCACATTATCATGGGATGGTTAGATGTGGATTAGTTTAAACAAATTTATGTAGATGAGGGAAATTCATCTAAACAACTAGAATTGTCACTATTGATTATAGTAATTATTTAGTATACACATTTTATAAAAGGCCAAACAATTGCAATTCATACCCTTTAGAGATGTTGTAATATTAATTTCATCTTAATTTATTGGTAAAGGTATTTGGAAGCTTTTAAAAAGACTTTGAAAAAGAAAACACTGAGGCTGAAAGTGCATGTAAATGAATGTCTGTTTAAGAGGGAATTGCTTTAAGACTAGAATTTAAAATACATACCATCAGTCATAATGTAAATTGCCTAACTAATCACAGCCTATTCATACAAAAAGTGAACTGTAATGGGATTTTTTTTACATAATGTATTGATTTAAATCAATTAATGACAGCCCTAGAAATATTAGCTTGCGCTGGCCTAATAAGTAATAGTTCTGCTTTCTTCAGATGTTTTTTTTTCTTTACTACTAATTTATGACTAATGTATGCTTTTAACCAGAGCCAAGTTTTACCAGCAGAGGGCATCATTTATTAAAGAACACAATACGAGTAATCGTTGACACGTTTCTGTGTTTCTGTGTACAGAAAACCACTTGACTAAACACACTTGAGACAACACGTGTTAAGATCATGCTGAAATCTCAGTTTGAACTATTAGACTTTTCAGTAAGTATGAAGCCAAATCTATAAATATTGTAATCATGAGTGTGGAAGTTCAGTGTGGACCCAAATTATGCATTGATGTTGAAATTTAATTTAAGATTAGGAATTTAATTAAAGATAAGTTAAAGGGGTCAAACCATAGTGTGTGTGCACACGCACACACGCACACACAAAATTACACCACAAAACAATAAGCAAAAAAGGCATCCAAAGCAGTTGTATTAAAATAAGTTTTTTGAATTTTTATTTTTCTTTTGGCTACATTCCCTACAATTGCAGCAGCATTTTAGAGACAGATCACAGGTGTTGAGCTGATGACAGGTTTTAGAGAGATAGGGAGGAAACAAAGCGTAAAAGGTTTGACCCAGGACTGCTGAGAACACTCCGGTCTGCCGAGTGTATGATCTCTGGTCAGAGTGGCTGTTCTGGGGTGAGGGGTCAAGGGTTGCCTAGCAACAGGAGAGCAATGGCTCAGGACACATGGGCTTTAATTATCATTAAGGGCGGGGTCCGGCCCACCTTCCGTCTCTTCACTTAAAATTTTTACTCACACACACATCCAAATGCACGCGCACACACACACACACACACACACACACACACACACACATCCAAATGCACGCGCACACACACACACACACACACACACTCCTAACAAAAAAGTTAGATTTTATCATCAACAACATGCTGTGATTTCCTGACAAATATATTTTTGTATGATTTCTATACTAATTAAAATCATACAACTAAAAAAAAATAACTAAAAAGCGACACTGTATAGCAGCATCATGAAAATCGCTTGAGGAGGAAAGAAAAAGAAAAAACAAAGGAGAAAATGGAGGAAGGAGCAGATCCCACAGTAAGTGGACCTGCTAACACACACATCACGGAAACTTACACATCACAGCTGGAGGAGGTTGAAAAACACATTTTCACCTTTGTAGCTGAAAATATGCAGCTCCAAAGAACAGCCCACGTGCTGTCACTGTCGTAACAAAACCTTGTATCTCCAAAAGATGCGGGAAATCGCTGAGATTTAAAAAAAAATTACTTGAAATGTCTGTATAATTAAATCGCTGAGATGTAAACAAAGCCATTCAAATTGGTTTGATCCAAAATAGTTCACTGCAGAGACACTTGCTGACTTGAATGTCTTTACAGTAGTGGTGATAAGAAGGAAATACAGAACCTGTACGTGTCTGAGTTTTATATCTAATATTTCTACGGGTTGAAAATCATGAAAAATACATTTTATCGGGTACTATTTTGCCTTATGCCCTGCACGTATCTCTCTGCCATAAAAAGTACATTTTAGGCCAGAAGCTTCTCAGAACTATCGTAAACAATGTCTCAGGCAGCAGGCAATACGTTCGTAACCTTTTCATGTAAGAAATTTCCGCGTGGGGGCTTTACAGGCGTTAAACCCTTCAGACCATCTGGTTCCTACCACCACCCTTAGACCAGTTCTGACTTAGCAAGTTTATCTGAAATAGAGCAGTTCAAATTAAACCACGTCTATTAATGACATTGTATACAACTTACCAACTGAATTACGCAGTCATTTTGAAAACGCAACAGAATCAATATTTAAAGTATAAGATTTTACTCTAAATAATTTACGACCGCTTCTATTGGTCCATTCTACATGAAATGTTCACACTAAGTAAATGGGCAGCTGGCGTTAAAAAATTAAAGTGAAAAAACACGGATTTAGAAGGTTTTCTAATGTCCGCAATGAATACTAACACTGTAACCACAGACACACACACACAAACTCCAGAGTACTGTGCGTACATATACACATACACACACACACACACCGCACTTTCCCAACAGCATCTTTGACTGACACACACTCCAGAAAACTGCCAACATGCACACACACACACACACACACGACACTGGCTTCAAATACACACACGCACACGCATACGCGCACACACACACACACATACACACACACACACCCCTTTCAAGGGGTGTAACACAGAAATAACAGTGAGAAGTTAAAATGTAAAGTCTCCCCCTGCAGTGCCTGTAAGCTTCAGTAAGCACAGAAAATTCCTCCCTTTATACTTTTTACAGCTTCACAGAACATCTATTTTTAAAACCATCAAACTCTGAAGCCGTACATATTCAAGTTTTTCCATCTGTGCTAAACACAGTTGCACCCAATCGGAGCGCATGGAGGAGGCGACTTCAGCCATGCTTGCTTATCACCATGGCAACCGATGCCGGGCCAGGGGCATGTCTTTATGCTTGTAGGCCCCTCCCCCTTTCCATCTGCACGGGGGTGGGCAGGTGAGGGAAAGCGCTGCTGAAATAAAGTCAACCATCTTTCCAGCCGGAGAGATCAGTAGGAGATGATGCCAGAGGAGGCAGGGCTAGAGGGCGTGGCCTGCAGGTTTCCCGATGAATTGGATCTTCTGATGTGCGGAAGCAGGTAGGAGTCACTGCAAAGCTGGTGGACATCATAACGGTCCTCCTTTCTATAGGCTAGACAGCGCCGAATAAACGCCTGAAGAAAGAAAGAAAGAAAGAAAGAAAGAAAGAAAGAGAGAGAGAGAGAGAGAGAGAGAGAGAGAGAGAGAGATTTATAATCCTGAAATATTCCTATTTAAATGATTTCAAATAGTGCTATACTATAAGACTTTGTGGTAGGCCTAATTAAATAAACAAGAAGGAAATATTGTAACTGACTAATTTAGCGGCTAAAATTTCAGTATATCTGTAATATTTTACATATCTAAAAATCTTTAGCACCACCTCTTACTAAATCAGTGCTCTTATACCTCTATACAACTTTCATAGTGCTCAGTTTCAGTTTGAACACCAACTATTTAAATGGCTGCTAATCACAGTAAAAGACTGCATAATGTGTAGCATGTGGACCTTGGCTTCGTTGCTGACCACAGGTTTAGGAGGGAACTGGACTTCAGTGGCTTTGAGGATGGTGTTCTCCTGGAGGATGTCCTGCTGAGACTGGTTATGGCCAAAGGGCTGCAGAACATTACAAAAACTTTAATGTACAACATGGCAAAAAATAAATAAATAAATAAATGCCATCAGGTTTGTGGGATATTCAAAGGGTCAAGTGTCTGACCCTTCTCTGTGTCTTTGAGAGTATGTGTGCCAGTTACCTTGCGTCCATACAGACACTGGAAGAAAATGACGCCCACAGACCAAACATCTACTTTGTTGGAGATCTTTGGAGGCTCTTTACCAACTACAAAACACTCCGGTGGTAAATACCTAAAACATGGACATTCAATTAACAAATAGCACAAAATAGCCCAAAAAAAGAAAAGAAAACATACAGCAAAGGCTGATAAAACTAGACATAAATATGCTCCTTCCATCAATGACGACATGCTTCTCAAAATCTAACAATGTCAGGTAGTGTGACTGTCCAACTGCATATTCAGATTAAGTAAATTATTTAGAAAAGGCAATTTACTCTTACAAAAATAAAATGATTTTAAAGGTTTTAAACATAAACCTTGCCCAACTATAACATGCTGCAAAATAGGGCACCTTTAAAAGTATTCAACTTGCTGGAAAACTTGTGTCTGTAAATTCTAATTTCCCTAAATGTCAAGTGGCATAACCAAAAAAAACAAGAATTCTATTCTAACATGCTTTGAAGAAAGAGTGGGCTGGGTACTGCATCATAAAGATGACCCCAAGTGACCTTCATGGTCAGTAGCCCTTTCACAAACTTTATACCACTATAAAATGTATACCACTATAAAGACTACAAAAATATCAATAGCTGCTCGCAGACACAAAAATGTATTTATTTAATAATAATTTTAGAAGATGCTCGTCATTGACTCGTATCACAGGACACAGATCGTGATCCAGTCTCACCAGTACGTTCCGGCCCCCTGGGAGGTCAGGTCCATGCCATCCACCCCATAGTTATCATCGTCCATGATCTTGGACAGGCCAAAATCTGTGATTTTTATCTCTCCACACGCTGTACCGTCCACCAGCAGGATGTTTCCTGATATTCAGAAAGTAAACTTTACTCTCAAACATACACTGCACAATGATTTACAATCTACAGACTAAGTCTAATGTTGCCTTCATATTCTCGTTGAATTGTGCTGTTTTCCCACTCGTGAAAGTCATAATCACAAAGCCTTTGTGTTAAAGTGCTTTGTACATGGAAACATTCAGGAGCTGCCATCTGAGTTTATTTAGTAAACACACTGCTAATGTTAGCAATTTAGCTGAAGTAATCTATTCTGGTATCTACTTATCGTTTGTCTTTAAAAGTAAAAATGTACAGATGGTCAGAGAACTGTTGCAGATGTAACCATAGCAAATATACGTAAGTGTTTATGACCTAAAGACTACTAAAAGTAAGTTGCCTTAAGAAAAACAAAGAATTACCTACCACTGACCACTGTAATTGTCTTTTACTTTTGACATGCAAGTATACAGACTGCATATAGGAAAGCTAGATGCACTGAGGATGCTGCTGGTTATGATTAAAGCACATAGTCATGGTCAAAATTTTGTTAAGTGCTTTTAACACTGTTCACCCTCATTTATCAGTTGGCAAGATAATTGGAGCAATAAATTACTTTCTGCTGAATCGCAGTCAGCAAGTTAAAGTCAACATGAATCAGAAATCAGAACACATTTTTCTTCCTCAACATAACACATTTCCAAGTGAAATAGGATACTCAGGTGGGAAAACTAAGATATTACTGGCTAGTAGATTTTTTCACATAACGTTGGAACACAGTAATGAAGCCAAACGTCAGATTGCATTGAGACACAGGCAAAAGTTACTACACTTCGATCAAAGATTAAGATTCTCAGCCAAATCATATATGCAGATGACAGCTTTTAAAAGTCCTTAATGTGTTTTGAGAAAGAGACTATATATTTATACATATCTTCAAGTCAGGAAAACTAAAGATATGGTCGTTGATTTCAAACAAACCAAGACCACAGTTCCTTCAACTGAAACTGAGGTTGAATTGCTACAGAGTCTCAACATACAAATATTTTAGAACAGAAATTCATTAACTTAAGTTTGCAGATTATGTGGCATCCAAAGCAAGAAAAAGGGCAGAATTTTTCTTTTCACGTCAGTTAAGCAAGTTTAAAGTTAATTGTTGTGTTTGTAACTTTTATAAATCTGTACTCCAGAGTACTCCTGACTTTTGACGTGTACGCTTGGGAATATGCGTATCCAAAACTGAAACAAACTCCAAAGATTAATTAAGACAGCAAGGACTCTAAGAACTGAGCAGTGGCCACTCACTTACCGTTATAATGACTGTCTTTTACATAAGCTTCAGTGCAGTATTTTACCCATAAGACTCTACCCATATTTTATATCAGAAATTTAAAATTAGTCAAAACATAGAGAATTCTGCAGGCCAGAATTTAAACAACCAGGTTCAAACAATCTTTTGTTCCTGCAGCTATGAACATATTTTACAGTTAAACGGAATGCATTTGGAACTTTGACCACAAAAGTGCAGCCAAGCAATTAGAGGTGTTTTGTTACTTTTTGTGGCAAGTTGTGGTTTCTGTATACTTTATTTATGTGTGTGTTGGGGGTTACTTTATGTAGTGTCATTATTTTATTTTTAGTACTGGTGTGTGGTATTTTTGCACCACTGACAATTTTCTACATAGATAATAAAGTTATCTTGACTCAAGAAATCTGTTTCTGAAGCTTGAATGGTAATTAGGACTTGAAGGAACATTCATGTACAATGTCTGGGTCAAGAATAGGGCTTAGAGTCTTACAAATATTTTCAATATCATCACCTGTGATGATAACTTGATTCTGAATGTTTGTGCTGCAGAATTTTATGGAAAATAATTGTTCCATAAACATTCAACAGCACAAGTTGACATACTAACTGTTAAAGTTATTAATTTCACAGAAGTTGCAACACTAAGCAAATCGTGTTTGAAGAGGGGGCGTGGCCATGCCCGTGCAGTGCCAATACAGCCAAACCATCATTAACTGAGCAGTACAAAAACTCTGGCAAATGCAGGAATCAAGTTTTACGGGTTATGGAATAAATATCTGTAGAACTATACTACAAAATGTCATGATTTTTGTTATGAATGATTATTCTGAGGGAAAAGACTATTTGACAGTGTGACTGGTCCCCAAATACAAAAGTTGTATTTGTATTTGATAAATTTGTATTTGTGCTTGATAAAGATTACACAGGCGCTGAAATTTAGGTACTGAAGAACACAGAAGGTTTCAAAACAACGTAATAATGAAGTAATCTGGTCGGTACCATAAAAGCATTGAATTTCAATTACACGCCTTATTCAGGAACTTGGAATACTTACAGGTACTTGATGATTCTAAAAGCACATGAAGGCAGCATAAGACTAAACAGTCACAGAAAGTACCCTTTGGTGGAGTGTGATGTATTCCCACCTGGTTTGAGGTCGTAGTGAATGATTGGTGGTTTGATCTCGTTGAGGTATCGGAGAGCATTAGCAATCTGCATGACAATGGAGCGTGCTTCTTTCTCTGACATCAGCTTGTGCTGCTTCAGATAAAAATCCAGATCATTCCCTTCACAGAACTCCAACACCGTACAGAACCTGCAACCATTGAAAAGACACAAAACACCATAAAGCACCTGCAACCAGCAGAAAACAGCCAGAGTACAGTAAACAGACTCAACATCAAGGCCACAGAATTGTCTGGAAAAACCAGCATTTCCATTCAGAAAGACTGATCTGAATACATGCTAGTCATTTTCTTCTACTACTGTGGTCTGCAAAATATTTTTAAAAAGGCCACAGCTCAACTCTGTGCTAGACTTGCAGGCAAAGGGCTTTTTCTGATGAATTGATACTGTATTTAGTAGCCAATAATTTGTTTTAAAAAAATTACATAAACATTGCATTTTATATGTTTGTAGTGATCAACAGACATTTTCAGACAAATGATGAAGCATTTTTTTACTAGTCTACACAAAATAGCCTACAATGTTAGAAAAAAGTTCAAACTTGGCTGGTAGGGGTCGGAATCACTACAGACTCCAAGATATCACAGTGTTGAAGCTGCGATATGCTTCTCTGGTGGTATTTTTAGGGATTTGTGATTGTCATATTGCAATAGGGGTGGCACAGGTAGCGCTGTCACCTCACAGCAAGAAAGGCCTGGGTTTGGTTCACCGGCCAGGCGACCAGGGTCCTTTCTGTGAGGAGTATGCATGTTTTCCCCGTGTCTGTGTGGGTTTCCTCTGGGTTTGCTGGTTTCCTCCCACAGTCCAAAGACATGCGGTCTGGCCGATTGGACACACTAAATTGCCCCTAGGTGTGAGTGTGTGTGTGGATGTATATGCCTGTCTGGTGACCCGTGCAGGGTGTATCCTGCCTTCTGCCCAATGGCAGCTGGGATAGGCTCCAGCATCCCCCGTGACCCAGAAGGATAAGCAGTTTAGAAAATGTGTGTGCATATTGCAATGTTAGTTTTTCAAATTATTTCCCTAAAAAACCCTGTCTTATCTAATTTATTCAATTTTAATCATATTAACGTAAAAAAAGAATTGTGAAGTACATACATTAACATTCAAAAACAACTGTCCTTATTTACATATTTAGCAGACACTCTTATTTGTGAAGCGAGCAAATAACATCATTCGAGGCTTCATCCTTACTTACTTAAAATTATTTTATACATGGTAATTTACAATGGCCTATTGGCATTTTGCTTTTATTTGGGGCCTTTTTTGGTTAGAGCTACTAGCTAGGCTAACTTAAGCCCTTTTCACACTCAAAACCTGAAACATTATTGGAGTGGAACAGTCTTTTAGTGAATCAATCAATCAATTAATTAATCAATGAAATTAATACATAACATAAATAAAATAAAAATAAACAAGCAAAACTGTCTCGATGAGGCAGGAATTTTTGCAGTTTATCACATATGATGAAGGCAACCAATCAGTATTTCGCTCTACCCAACAATTAAATTACCAAACCCACACATTATTGCAAAACTTGGCAATGATGGCTGCTAGGACTTGTCCAGACCAGAAGAGCTACGGTTCATGGCTGCTGGCGGCAGTTACTCACGTGTCTGTGTCCAGGGAGAAGTAGTCATACAGTTTGACTATTCTAGGATGGTCCAGTTGCTTGTGGATTCGGTATTCTCTACAGGCATGCCTGGAGTGACAGAATACAGAATTAAGGAAAGAACAGTAAAAGAGAATAAATGCAAGACATTCCTCTCTTTAAAAGTCCTCCTAAACCAAAACCATAACACATTCAGTCAAAGCTATCCATAAATAAAATATGTATATTTTCACATCTATTTAAAGTGCATGAAAAACACATTTCATAATTAATTAAAGAGCTACATCTCTTAAATGTTACATATCAAAGACACAAAATGTCACTAATGTGGAGCACCAGCATGTAGGTGCCAAAATCCCTAGCAAGCACGCACTTCTGGCATGTCCATAATGACCACCAGACTCAGCCATTTCAGCTAACAGAAGGTTGATGTCGTTCTAGTTCAGGGGTGTCTAATCTTATCCACAAAGGGCTGGTGTAGGTGCAGGTTTTCAGTCCAACCAAGAAGAGGACACCTGATTTCACAATCACAGTCTCAGTCTTTAAAACAACTGATCCTATGTGCTCCTGCTTTGTTGGAACAAAAACCTGCAGCCACACTGGCCCTTTGCGAATAAGATTGGGCACCCCTGCTCTAGTTAGTAGAGAGGCAATAGATCCCCCTTTTGGACAATCTTGTGAGAGAGTGAGCGAGCAAGTGACAAGGCAGATCCATGAGGTGCTTCTAAAAACATATGAAACCAAGATGAACATAATGATTACAAACGTGTTAAAGCTCATGCACTGTGAAGGTCTTTTTTGTGTTTTCAGTCATTGAGTATATCGGCTTTATGATCTATACCTCGAACATTTCCTTTGAGATAAGAAAATGTCCTTTACGCAAACATCCATATACTCCATTCTCAATTATTTTTTCTTTGTAAGATTACCCTCATGAAAAAAAATGCATTTTTTCCTTGTTTTGACCTTTATGCTTAATTCAAACTATCTGGATACACATCAGAGGACATTTTTTACTTCACTGCTTTCCGGAGGGAACTGTCAGTCACATACTTGTGATAGTTTTCCTTTTTCTCTTCTCTCCAGTTCTTGTTGAGTTGGTGAATCTTCACCGCAGCGTAGCGCTGTTCGAACAGGTCAAAGGCCTACACAACCACAAACAGCTCAACCATCACAAACGCGTTTGAGCGAGAGAGAAAAAAAATAAATGCTACTGAATAACTGATTGTCTGTGGTAGAGGTTAATTACCTTGTAAACCTCACTGAATCCTCCTCTTCCCAGCAAGTGCAAAAGGAGATATCTATCATTGAGAGTGGGGTGATCTTTAAACCTGAAAAAAAAATTAAGGAGGTACATGCAAAATCAGAACAAGTAATGGTTTCCATGATGAAAGTGAATTTATCATAAATGAGAGACAGAGACAGAGGGAGAAACAGCAAGAGTGAGAACAAGAAAGAGACAGAGCGAGACAGACAGACAGAAAGAAAAAAGGAGAGAAAGCAACAGAGAGAGACAAAACATGACACAGAGAGAGGTAGAGAGTAAGAAAGAAAAGTAAAGGGGAAAAGAAGAATGATCGAGAGAGACAGAGGTGAGGAAGAGTGTGAGTGATCAAGACAGAGAGAGAAAAAAAGGGAAACGTTAAAAAGACAACGATAGAAATGGAGACACTGTGAGAGAGAGAGAGAGAGAGAGAGAGAGAGAGAGAGAGAGAGAGAGAAAGAGAGAGACTCACTGAGAGCTGTCCTCATTACTAATTCTCTTCAGTTCACGTATATGCAAATTTCTCACTCTCTCCAAACGCTCCAGCTCAGCCTGGATCTCTGCCTCCTCCTACACAAAAAAGCAAGTAAAAACAAGTGCAAATGCTTACATGTACCTACATATAGAGGAATACACCGAGAACATGTCCCTGACTAAAGCACACACAAAGCAGTTCAATGAAGTGATATTTCTGCCTGACTGCTTCTGCATTAACTGCTAACGCCCCACTGCACTGTCCTTCTTAACACTCAGTCCCTTAATGCAGGCATATAGATGTGCATGTGTGTGAGTGTGTGTTTGTGTGACCTTTTTAAGATGACCCAGTCTCAGTTTGAAGATTTCTTCCTGCTCATGATATTCTGCTACAGTCAACCTGCAAAAATCAATAAAAGGTAAACAGCTGTTAGAATGGCACTGTTACTGTATGTATGTCTTGCTGAAAGTTTTTTACCCAAAGTATACATTTTTTTTTTTTTTTATTCAGGTCAAATTCCACAACGTACAAACACACAACAGTTGCTGCTAATAAAAGGTCATCTTCGACACCCAGCTTTTTTAACAAAAATCAACAATACAACCTCTAATTACCCCTAACTCATTGACCCATATACTCAGACAAACCATGTGTTAACCAATCATTACTAGTTCTACTAAAACATTAAAAGTGAACAATACATGGTGCATGAAGCTGGCACATGTTATGGTAACTCGCTCTACCTGTCACTCTGACACAGCATCCACATCTAAGTGACACTGTAGCATTACAAACTACACAATATCAATGAACAACTAAAATAGGCATTAGCAGCTAAAATATGCAGCCTAGGTAGCATCATGAGCAAATTTTCAGGACTCATATTTCTAGCTAATTATCATTTATTTTTATTTTCCAAGTGTTTTCCATGACTAGAAAACCAGTCCATAATTTTCCCAGTTTTCCAGAACATGTGGGAACCCTGATTAGGTGACAGTAGTACTGGTTATGGTTTTGGTTTGAGGTCAGGTTATAGAATCAATTTAAGGTATGGGTCAAATTAGTCTTAGGGAAGAGATACATACATACACACACAATAATCTGAGTCAACACCATTTACGTCCACGTTTGTGCGCAAGGGTCTAAGGCCAGAAACATACACAACACAAATACGCAAAACAGGGGAGTTATACAGTTGTGCTTATATACTTGCGCAGGGTATGTTTTAGATCTAAATGTGTACAATACATACAGTGTAGGTAGGCTGGGTTTGAGGAAGGGGTCACTGTCGGCTCCGTTTACTGCTTTGGTCTTTCTGGGTTTGGATTCTCCATAAGGGGTGGGGCTCTGTGAGGCAGGGGTATTGGGGGGTTTGCGCTTTGCTAGCAGTTTCCGCTGCCTCTCAATGTCTTCCCTCTGCTGGTTTATCCACTCCTGCTGTCTGAACACAAAAATATTTACAAAAACACACTTCATTCCTGCATCATCTACAAATACAGAACAATAATTACTAATGGTACTGGCTTAAAATGCTTCTGAAAGATTTTTGCACAACATACTCTTAAAGTCTAAGACATATTTGTGTGTGATAGTGTGTAAGTATGTATGTATGTATTCATTTGTGTTTGTAATTTTGAGTGATCAAGAGATTTATGACCATTATGACCCTTTTGGCACAAAACACCACACAAATGTCATAAGTGGATCTCAGGACCCTTTAAACTAATTTGACGGTTGAAGTTATAAATATTTTGTTGTATGGTAATACAATAGGTGTGTGTGTGCGTGTGCGCATGCTCCCTACTTGACCAGATTCTGGAAGGCATATCCATCGGTCCACTGCTCTGTGTATGACGCTCCGTGTCGGACTGTGGTGAAGTGGCCAAGCCGCAAACGGTCCTGCATGCTTTTCTCCCGACATGACTGTTTCTCCTGTGTGCTCTAAAACAGAGAGCATCCAGATCACACACACCAACATACAGAGACTTAAACATTCTCGCACAAAATAAAACAATAAAAAAAAAAATCATTGCTGCATCATGAAACATCAATCTGAAAGTGGAGATTTAACTGCACAAATTCCGGAATGTAAGAATCATCTATAACTATTAAAACATTCAATAAAACATGCACTAAATTATTGGCCAAAATAAATTTCTCTGGCTTTTTTCCCCAAAGGTAAAAACAAAAAAAAGCTCAGCACACTGTTTTATTGCTTATTTCACAATACTGTGCAAATACAACAGGCCTTCAGTCAAATTAGGGGTCGGCAATACAGCTTAAATACATCACGATTCTAAGTTTTAGTGAGTTGAAACAGACAAAAATGGCCCAGTTTAAATTGTCGCATTTATAAAAAAAAAAAAAAACAAAAAAAAACTATGAATGATTTTTACTTTACATTTCACATACTGCACTGCACTAAATCCAATTTAACAGGCCTAAATAATCTTTATTTGTCATAAAAAATGCAGTTCTGAGTTCTTTAAGCACTAATAATATCCACGATATGTTCAGAAAAACATTTTGTCATACTGCCAAAGTTAAACGTATATTATTTTGCATATGAATTAGGGATGTGCATTCCAACAAATTTTTATATTTGAATATCTGTAACCAAGCTAACATCAGCTACAGTAGTTAGCCTGGTTATCAATAAAGCTGCACCTTCTCAGCCCTTAACAACACGTCTTTGGCAACGTGCTCACATTAAGACACTCATAGTAGCACAGTGCTATTAATATAACATAATTACTTACAAACACCTGAAAAACTGTAAAATGTTAATTTTCTTAAAACATAAAAGCGGTGTCACTGGACTATTTACCTTTGTGTCCCCCCCAAACACCCGAATAGTAGGGGTGCAGGAAAAAATCGATTCTTAGATGCATCGCGACGCAGACGTGAACGATTCTGAATTGATTCACAAATGTCAAAAATCGATTTTCTAAATATTTAATTTATAACGTAATGTTGACGGAACGCAGAAGGCGGAACTTGGAAGTGGGTAAGTGCAGCGCCCGGACAGTCTGTGACAGCACTCAACAAAAACACCCTATCATGAGTGAGAAATCGACCGGCACCCTCTGCATTAAAGCCAGGTTAGATCAGGAGTCACAACCCAAATGATAAGAAGAGCCATTTTGTCCTTTCAACAAAGATCAAACCACCTTTGGAGCCACAACATTTAAATGTCGCGTATGTCTCAGTATGTGATAATGTATTAGTATAGGCTAAACAATATAAACGAGAGCGCAGATTTACTTTGCTCTGCTTTAAGCTTTAGCTTTAGCCGCTTTCCTCCCATCTCCGCCAGAAAACTTTTCCTCAAAACTAGATCAGTTTCTTGTAAAATGTCTCTCAACATTCGACTGTTTTACGAGGCTGTCGCTTCTCATTCTCCAGCTTCATGTTCGAATTTTCCCATTCCACCTTAAATTCTGACTGAGGCACCAAATGTAAATGCGGCACCATTTAAGGTGGTACGAGAAAATTCAGAAGAGAAGCGACTTCATCTTTGCAACTTTTTACTGTTTGACAGTCCCTCATTGCAGATTTAACGTACCATGAAACCAACTGCAGTGCTTATAAATGCAATTAACGCATAGTTGCTAGGTGACCTGCAGTCTGCATGGCAATTCTCAGTTGTTGCGAAACAGGGCTTTCGCGCAATGTTGCACACGTCCCGTCTCGATCCTCCCCACCCCTTTCTCTACGACGAGACCAAAACCAAAGTTATAAAGTCACTAAAAACGGGTAGGACTGCTTGAACGTGTGCCGCGTGGACTTCCACTGCCACTGGATCTTATTTCACCGTAACTGCGCATTTTATCGCAGATGAGTGGCAGCAGCGTCTCATGTGCTCTAAAGGCAGTGAATGAGAGCCTTCTAGTTCACTTGCCACATCACTTCCATTTGGTTTATTAATAAAAGATATTGGAAGTAACTTCATTATGGATCATTACAAATACTTTGCTTTAAAACTACCAAGTCCTCACACTGTGGAAAAAATAGAAATGATGTATAGAAAAAAAAAGATGCATCGAGATGCATCGATAATCGTTTTATAATCGCATCGCAGCCCTCTGAATCGTAACCGAACCGAATCGTGAGGTGCCTAGAGATTCCCATCCCTACCGAATAGTGATTTCAGTATTCAAATATTGGCACCTCAAACAGTCAACCAAGTGTTTGAGTATATTTGCATATCCCTAAAATGACTTGAACCAAAATAACTGAATCAACTGAACTGTGGTCAAGGTTTTATGATGCTCTGAGTAGCCTCTTAAAGAACCATAACAGAATGACACTCCTGCCAAATGTGCAAACATCCTACCTTCTCAATGAGGAGTTTTTTGCTCATGGTAGTGCATTTGTTCAGTCGCTCTTTATATCTCTCCAGCAGCTTCTGCTGTTCTTCAATCTGTCTCCGGAGGTCACAGTTAGCCTGAGGAGAGGATTATTATCACTGTATGCTAACAAGGGTGTCTTCTGCCACTTCACATATCTATATATAAGAAACCGCTAATAGGGAGTGAAAACAAAAAGTCAAAATAATATTTTTCACAGACTGTATTTTTTTGCTTCCGTTCCCTGTACAATTCTTCATCTCTAATAACAAGTCCCTCAACTTCTTTCTTACCCTGAGCAGATCATCTATTCTTCCTTCTTTTTTCTCCAGATCCAGATTCTTATTGCTTTCAAGTGCTGCAAGCTTCAGCAGTGTCAGATCAGTCTGAGAAAAATAAAAAGACAGAATGAGAGAGAGAAAGAGAGCAAATAAGAAAAACCATAAGAGAAATACTGACAACCTGAAATAAAAATGGATCTTTTTCCCTTGTTAACTCATGTCCCCAGTTACGTTCAGCATGATTTAAATCATTTCATTTAAAAGACTTCTTGTTTTCCTGCAGTCTTTGTCAAAAATACATCTTTTGAGTTCTGATGCACCAGCGGGCAAGAAAAATAACCTTAATTAATAATACCATGTTTCAACACCCACCCCCAACACACCCTTCATGTAATGTACTCACAACTATGTCATAGTACCAAATATATACCATGGTATACTGTCAGAGCAATGCACACTGTAAACAGGTCATGCAACTTCGTGCGCATGTCTCACCTGCACGTTTCTGCTGCTAAGCTGCTTTGGGTGTGTCGTGTGATCAGTGAAACACAGGCTGGTGGGTGAGGAGCTGTTCTGTCGGACCTGCCAGCCAAAAAAGACAAAGAAAAGATGTAATGTGCTGCGTTATCTCGTACGAAGTTTCTTCATCCAGTAACTGTTTGCACAAGTATTCTCCTAAGCACTTACAATGGATCCAGGTGCAGAGTGTGAGCCATGTGGGGAGCGGAGGACAGGAGGAATGCCCCTTACCGGACTAGAGCCACTTCCACCCTGCAACTATATAAAAACATCACCCCATCAGTCAAATTAGTATGTCAGTGAATTACATTCTGCATGTTTTATGCTGTGGTATCATTACTCGCTATTTTAGTCACATCTGAATCAGTCATGTCAATAAAGGCCAACTAACACAAACTGTTTTTGCACTAATTTATCCTCCATGCACAAAGATCCAGATGCACAGCTTATGTCAGTCAGAACACAATTTCCCGTCTGTTCTGCTGTGTAGAGCTGACCAACTACTGCACTGTACTAGGGGCGTTTATACAGTCATGATGCTAACTACGCTATTTACTAGTGATACACCGAATGATATATTCTTGGCCGAAAAACAAATTCAAAACACATTTGAACAAAAAACAAAAACCAATGAACTTTTAATATTTTTTATTTGCCTTTGTATACATCACTGACCAAAAAACAAAAGAAGTATCTCTAAAATGGCAAATTCACAGAACAAAGCAAAAATATTCTTTACTGCCAACGTTAATTAATGTTAAGAGATTTTACTCCAAGGATTCTTGGAGCATTTCCATTGATCTAGTCATTATGATGTTTTCACACAATGTAAAGAACAGTAGCTGTGCTCAAATGACAAATGTAGATACTTTTTTTTTTATTTTTGGACAGTGATGATGCTTTTAAATGAAACAGACAAACAAAAAAACTTGTAAGTTTGTAAGTTTCAAAAACTATTACAGTATGCACTTCGCCAGTGTCATTTGTGAATTTTCTTCTTCATTTCAAAAACTGACTACAGATGGTGGTAGCGTGCTTCAGCTTCTGTTGCTTTGCTGTATCTGTTTACAGAGTGGGACGTTTTCAAGTGGTCTCAAACTTCTAATAGAGAAGTCCCTAGGTACTCATACTTAACAGTGATTACAATGATCTCCCTCAGAGAAAATGTTGAATGGTTCACGCAGCTGACATTTTCATTACTACTCAAACCATGTAAATGCCTCCATGCTGCAGGGGAAAGTTTTGAACCTTTGCTACCATTAAAGTTATTTGTCAAGTGTTTGATTTTAACACTTTCTTGTGCAATTATTAAATCTTTTTTTACTTTCTATTGCTTCTTTCAGTGTTTGAAATGTCAGTGCATCCCTACTTTTTAAGCTGCTTCTGACTTCGTTCCGTTCTGTATGTGCTGCAGATTGGAATATCAGCTCTTAATTTTCTGTCCTAATTAAAGAGTTTTCACCCTTTTTGGAT
Organism: Colossoma macropomum; assembly: GCF_904425465.1. NCBI lineage: Eukaryota > Metazoa > Chordata > Actinopteri > Characiformes > Serrasalmidae > Colossoma > Colossoma macropomum. The sequence continues at coordinate 45,842,266 of NW_023494789.1, forward strand.
GCACACTGCTCTTAAGTGTCACACCTGATGTGATCTCCTTGTACCTCTTGACAATCTGCAAGCTCCTGTGTCTGTGAATATTAGGCCAGCTTCTTTCTTTTTGTATTTCTTAAGTATAGAGGGACTCAAGTAAGTATTATTTAGATCAAATCAAGCCACTGGCCTAAAGCGTACGTCATTATACATTAAAATCCGGAGATGTCCAGCAGACTGTATAAGCCCTCTGTCAAAACAGTACTTATTACAGTTTACTTATTTCAGGATGAGGTTGGATATGAGCAGTCAGTCAACTAGCTTGTTTTAAAGAATCGCTTTTTTCCCATATTTGAATGACATGAGCTAAGCAATGTGACAAGCTCTGACTGGACTGCTTTTCTGTCATCATTATTTCTGACACGTGACTGAATAACGTTTAAAACTACTGCTGACTAAACACACACACACACACACACACACACACACACACACACCCACACACTTACATCAAAATAATCGCTGATCTTCGCCCCTCGGCCAGAAGACTTCCCTGCAAAGTTGAAACAAAAAGATGTTGCACCATCTTAGCCCGTGAAGTAAAAACCAGGAAATACTTCAACTAAACTACACTTATTCTGAGCATAAATAAATACATACATACATACATACATACATACATACATACATCCTCATTTTCACACAACTAAGGCAGGACTAAACTTTTTGGTTTGGTTTTATGTAAAAAATCAATGGTGTATTCACCATTACTATTAACTGAGTACTATTAACTGGTGAGGCTGCCAATATTATGATGCACTTCTATGTCAGTTTGCATGTAGCATGTTCGTTTTATTACTTATTATCTTGTAATTCAAATGACTGATATTTGGTGGAAAAATGAATGCAAGCACAAAACAAATCTGCTTTGTTATTGAAAATACGCATTGAGATTAATAGTCAACTATAAAACAGGCAGCCATGACCACACAGTCTGACTGAAAAGCATTCTATAGGTATTGTTATGTTGTGTAACTGTTGTAACTACTTTTTTTTCACCATTCCTGTCCCTTTCCACTGACCACGGGTTGCTAAGCCACAACAATGGCTGCTTTACAGAGATAGCTGGAACTACTTTTTGAGTGGATGAAATTGCCCACATTTTATTCATATTATTCATATTATATATATATATATATATATATATATATATATATATATATATATATATATATATATATATATATATATTTTAAACAATGAGCCTTCTTCGTTTAGCATTTTTTTTTTTCTTTTCTTTGCAAAGCTGATGATCTACTAAGACCAAATTATAGCCGTGATGTTATTCACATACAACCTCGAGGGCATAAATAATAAGCCTGCAGTTATATGGGTTAAAAAAGTATATAAGACAAGTTTTCTCCAATTACACTGGGTGTTCTCAATCACATGACCAGAAGACAGACCACACCTTGGTTGCTCTCTGACTGGTTGTCAGCTTTTCTCTTTCTTCTCGATGACTCAGAGTGCTTCTTCTCAGGTGTCTAGAAGACAGAAAAAAAAAATCTGAGTCCTTCCCTTCAGCCAAGAAATCTCAGCAGAGTATAATGATTACATTCAAGCCTAAAAGGAACAGACCATCTACTATTTACAGCAAACAAGAAGCAAGAAATAAGTGCATTTTCTATTAAAGCAAAGCTTTACAGTTTTACTCAGCTGAATATTTTTGTCCATTCAAAAGTCATTCTCAAAACAGTTAACATACACTAAACAGAGGTTTGCTGGGCAGGAGACCAAATTCCTTCAATCACCAAAAAACCCCACTAAATACAGGTTTCAGTTTCACAGGTTTCAGCCTTCATTAGTTCTACTGTTCTATCTGCTAATACTTTTTTTTCTGAATGTGCTGATAAAGTTCCAGAAAGTTTAGGAACATTACAGTGTTAAACATATTCTTTTCCAGAGATACATTTCAGTGCAATGTATAGTAAAAAACAAAAACACAAAAACCCAAGACAAACAGCTTTAAAAAATAAATGAACACATAAATTCATCCACAAAATGTCACTAACAAAGTATTCGGAAATAAACATTATTTACACCATGCTTCTTTTTTTCCCCTAAACCTGAAAAACAGCTGTGAGTGCTGGAGGGATAAGACTGTCCAAAAAAGATGCCAAACCCTCGGCCTGAGTACATCAGGGACAGACCGTGTCAAAGGGGCTCAAACATAAGGCCTTTCAATTCATACCAAAATAGACTGAAGGTCTCACATTTTTCAATGAAAATGGAAAAAGTAAATATCAGAAACAAATGTTTCTGAATATCTGGCGAAATCTTTTTTTGGGTGGATGGGGCTGTGCAGTAAACTTCCTTAAAACTCAAGGTTACAGTATCTCTGGTACAGTCCACTGTCTGTTTCGCGATCTCATTAAGTACGCCTGTCAATTTGTTAATCAGTTTTATATAATGACAGTCTTATCTATGACCTATTTGACAGACACTTGACTACAAGCTCTTTTATCGATGCTTACATCAGCAACTGATGACTGATTGCTGAGTTAACAATTGTGCTTTATGTAGTTCACATTGGTGCTGAAGGCATTAATAACCATAAGAGCATTTTCTGTAAGCTGTCAGTAAATCTTTTTCTTTTGTTTTGCACAGTTATCCAATGAACTTGTGTTTTTGTGTGAGATCTGTGTTAATTGTTCTGTGAATGTATGTGAAAAAGTCAACACATTTGCAAAAGTACACTTCCGCTTTGCTAAAAAAGTGACAACAAAGATTGTCAATCCCAGTTTCATTGAATGTGTTTTAGCAACACGAAAAACTGTAACCAAAAAATGTAATTCACCTATTTTCCCCTCATACTCTAAATGGAGTAGACCAGCCAAGACATGTTTGGTGTTTGAACTTTACACTGCAGCCAAGAGGCTAATATAGCTAACAAGTAATGAAAATTTATACCCCATCAATTAGCACTGTGCAAACTCATCACACACTTTTCTCAAACCGTGTCAAGCTGTAATTTCAAACAAACTTGCAAAATCACTTGTGCGGTTTCTGACACTGCATGACAGTGTTAGTAGTAAAAATGGACAAGAAACAGCTGACATGGTGAAGATTTGTTTATAAGCACATTTACATATTTAAATTTGGGGTAAATGAAGAAGTTGTGTTTTGGGCTTTAATTGTCAACACATCATAATGACACTTACTGAATATGCAGGAGAGCCTCCTCTTTTCATATCAGAGTTCTGCACGTGTTTGTGTGTGTGAGGAGAGAGAGAGAGAGAGAGAGAGAGAGAGAGAGAGAGAGAGAGAGAGAGAGAGAGAGAGAGAGAGAAGGAGGAGACATTAGCAGCACACAAAACAGCTGGTGGAATAAATGAGTAAACGTTCCCGATGAATAGTCACTAGGTTAAATTTGCTTTTGACGAGAGAGAGAGAGAGAGAGAGAGAGAGAGAGAGAGAGAGAGAGAGAGAGACAGAGACAGAGACAGAGACAGAGACAGAGAGAGGAGAGAGAGAGCGCAAGAGAGACTCACTTCTGACTCTTTATCACTTGATGACCCCAGGCTGCCAAAGCTGTGGTTGGAGCACTCATTATTGTTTAACCCCTATAAACATGAAAAAACAGGCAAATCTATTTTAGCTTTTAATCAAAGTCTCTTTTATCAGAAATTCAACTTGAACAAGTAAAAACATCACTACTACAGAAAAAGTAAAGATTAGACATGTACTCAACTCTAACTCAAACTCTAACAGGTCAAATTTCAGCAGGACTGACAAACTTATACCAGGAAATATATTTTAGCATGTAAGATCTAAAATACATTTTTACAATCAAAACCAGCATTTTAACATACTGAAATACTAATTTTATTTAAATTGATATCTCACTAGTGAGAGCTGAAGTGTAACATGCAAATTATTTTTTTACATGCAAAAACTAAAGAACTATTTTTTTTTTTTTTACATAGTTTTATTTTAACATGTAAGAACTATTTTTTTTTTTTACATACAGTAAACTTTGAATGCCCTCGGTCAAATTAAGTTTTATTGATTTTCTGAGCGAAATAAGTTGACACTGCATATTCATTAATTAAATGTGTACACACACTTGTACACAATTTAATGCACAGTTACTGTTTAATATTTTTTTTACACTATGTTAAGCTCAGCAAATAAAACAGACATTGTGCACTAAAATCTGCAGAAAACACATAAGTTTGTTCCCTATAGGAGGACATGTTAATATAACTCAGAAAATCAATAAAACATGTAATTTGACCAGAGGTGTTAAAACTTTTGCATACAGCTTAGCGATTCAGTTTTCACTAGTGACCAAGAGAGACGCACACACCTTGGCCCCTCCGCTGGTACTCCCTGTGCTGCCTCCGGTGCTGCCGCTGACAGCCCCCATAAAGCGAGCCTCCAGTAGCTCCTGCCTGCGCGGGTCCAGAGACTGCAGCTCCTCCATCCCTACAACATACACACCATTACCCATTTAATTAATGAATATGCATATTTAACCCACACATTCAAATATTCAAACCATGTCAAGTTGTTCAGTTTTCTCCTCACCGGGGATTCCAAATGAAACTTTCCACTGATAAATATTGTTCTATATGCTCTTTGGATGCTCTTGAAACATTTATTCGTGTTTTCTGGCAGTGCCCCACAGTGAAACATCTCTGGGAAACTGGTTTCCCTGCTCTCTTCTTTTGAAGTAAATCTTGCTTTACACCCACCCATATTTCTGCTCACCCTTATTTTTAACCTGCAAATCTGTCAAAAGAAAATAGTACTGGCTTCTTTGACAGCAGTGAAGAAAGCAATTTTGAAATTTCATGCAGAACCGAAGGCAGTGAAGATCTACATTCTTGCACTATTTTATGGATATTTCGGTACTGGAGCAGGCCACTGCCAGACTGAATTGAGCAAAGGCTGATACTGTGGTCGCCCGGTCTGCGGCAATTATCTTGGTCAAAAAAAGTTTGGAACACAGCCTTGTCTAGCTTGAATTTATTTTATCTTTTCATGCCCCTGTGTGTATGTCTTATATTCTGTTGTGTTGCTTGGGTGCCTTTTTGTATGTTTAAGAAAAATATTTTCACAAAAAAGGAAGCACTTGCAAAAGCTCACTTACAATTAAGAATTTAAGAAAATAATTTAAATGATCTACTGTTTATTTATTGCATTTATAACTAGGGATGTGCATCAACTAATTCTTATACTCAAGTACCCGTAAAAAAAAATGAACTGACAATCTGTTAACCACAGGGAAGAAAAATAACACAAAAAAAAAAAAACAACAGAAATAAGAGACGGCAGACGTTTACGTAGGGCTGTTACCTCTTTAGATGACCACACTGGTGTTACACAAACGTTTAGCAGCATACAGACAAACACAAAATAAAATGTATGAAATATATGAATATATAGTAATATAATTTACTAACTACTCGCAAATACAAATGATTTCACCATGTTTTACAGCCCTGTTCAAAAATGTATTTCACTGAATTGCTGCTCTGTATATTATCTACTTGTGATAAAACAAAATGAATACCCAAATACTAATTACAGTGTTCAGATACTGGCATCTCGGACGATTTACTGAGTCCTTGAAGACCTGTGGACATCCCTAGTTATAACTTTATCCATACAGAGTTACTACATGTTATTTAGGGGGCATTTTGCTCTTGTACTTGTGTTTTAGGTGGCAAAGGTTTTGAACACACTTCTTCCTTTGCCATTGGATATTTTTGATCCTCTAACCGTAAACTTAACCTCAACCAACACTTGACCCTTACGCTGTTGATAATCAACTGTGGTCTTGTCCACAGATCTGGATTTTTTCCTCCCCTTCTGTAATCTTTGTCCACACTAGCAGCATTTTCAAAAATCTCTACATCACTGCGCAAATTAAATAGGGTAATATGACCATATTTAGCGTGATCGATAAATTGTCACAATATACAATATATTGTTACATTATATGTGTGTGTGTATACATGTGTATACAGACACACACATATAATGTAGGAGTATATTTTACATTGTGACAATTTATCTATCATGCTAAATACACACAAACACACACACACACACACACACACACAAGTCTAACAAGGTGACAGCGAGCGCCATGCTACAAATACTTTGATGTACAGACCATCAGACCTCCATAATTCAGTATTTCGCACAGAATCAAAGTCTGATTTTTGCTTAAATACTAAAACCAAAAGAAAACCTAATGCTTGCTGTGGGGCTGTTTACGGCTCCTTGGCTATTTCACCGTCTCTGAAACATCTACACTGTTCTGATAAGCTTTTCTAGCTGAACGACAGAGTTAGGATTTATATTGAACCTGACTTTGGTTAATGATCATCACATCACTTATATCTTTAGAATCACTGAGGTATTTTTAATATTTGCCACCCCATTTACAAGAACTGAGCGCAGTATGTTCTGACACGCCTGGCACTCAGGTTCAGTGAAAAAGTAAATTCAATGACAAACTAGTATAACTCCCAAATCACGCCTAAATTGGCAAGCACAAAAACAAGCCAGTCGTCTGTCATAGTTCATACTTAATTGTGCATAATTAATAAATGAAAAAGCTAATTTTTCAACACAAGTTAATGCTGCAATGTCAGGTTTTCCTGGAGAGTGTTTTCACTGTCCTCCTCTTGCCTGGAGGCCAAAACACAGAGAACAAGCTACATTTTTTAAAATATCCTGATACACGTGAACAGGGCCTGAGAGTTAACAGATTCATTCAATAACACTTTTAGTATTGTACACAGGCTATAGTGGATAATCAAATGAAAATGTGAGCAATATTTTTTGTTTTACAAATTATTAAAGTCCTGCTCTAACAGAATAATCTCAATATATGATGAATTTATATGAATAATGACATCCATGCACATTTACAGTTTCAAGGAGTGGCACAAATTCAAATTCAATGTTCAGTAAAATCAAAGGGACAAAATGGCCACTTAGTAATGACCGACAAATATAAACAATGAGCACCAATGCAACCTTTAGGGTTCAGACATATAGAAAGCTTTTGTTTTCGCAATGCCTCATCTCTGGCTGCAGCCTCTGCAACCCTCGGCCTGTCTGACACACCCGCCATGGCAAGAGCAGTGCCAAAAAGTGCCCGCAGCCAAAAGATCCCAAGATGGAGGATGGGTGGCGTCGTGGCGCATATGAAGGTCAACAGGGCAGGAAGAACACTGCCGGCAGAGAGAGCACACACACACACACGCACTCAGATGAAAATTCTCTGGGAAAGGATGAGCAGCTCCCAGAGAAAGAATCCAAAAAGCCCATCATCCACCTCATTGTAGACAGAACAAAGCACAACTGTACTGCGAGCTGTTACACTCAGGTGTCTGAAGTGAGATACCTCTTAGTTGTATACGGACACTGCAAGATTCAAATAATCACTAAAAGGGTTGAAGTGCAGACTTATTTTTTACGCCAGAAGTATTTATACAATCAGTTCGATTAAACACGTGAACATGGATAACAATGAATGGCAGTCAACCACTGGATATAGTAGAGTGCAAACTGTCACTGTTAATTCAGAAATATTTAAAGCTGTACTGTATAAGATTTCTCATTAAAATTGAAAGTAGCAGCATTACTGAGTCAGAAGAACAAAAACCCTGTTAAAATATGTGTGCGTGCTCTGCTGCAACTCGCCCTGTAAAGCCTAAAATAATTATTTAAAAGTCTTAGTTAGTCATCGGGTCAAATTTTTTGGAACACATCATACATCTTTACATATTAACAGCATGTGCAAAGGCTCAAACATCGAGCTGGACCTTCTTTTTATGTCTCAAATGCAAAAACAACATTACACTGATGAAGACATGGCATATCTTCATCAGTATAATACTGATTTTGCATCTTGTCTTCCTACAACAAGAGTAGGAAGACACGTCCTAAACCAAGTTTTGACTGGGTTTTCTTCAAATACTCTTTCAACGTGTTTGTAACCTTCAGACTCATCTTCTTGGGGAAGGGGTTTGAAGCAAACGCTGTTACAAAATGTTAATTTTGCGTGCAATTACACATTTCTACCAGAGAGGGCTCTAAGAAAAACTTACATAGTGTAGCTTTAAGGACTAAATCAATCAAACTTAAGATAACACTGCTAAAAATGAATGGAAGTCAGAAATCACCATTTAGCATGATCTCATGTGCAAAATGCATCATCACTATTACATCAGCAATATCTTCTCATTGGCTCAAACAGTGCCATTTCCTATCTGTGGTCACAGGCCTATCAGAGCACAACAGTAAAGACACAGGAGTCCATCCTACACATGGATATCAGTGTTACGTACTTGCTAATCTAGGACTTAAGGTACATCACACAAACAAAGCTGAACATTTAGTGCATGGACAGCAGATTAAAAACATGCCTTTGCTGTACGTATTAGAGTTCAGCAAAAAAATGTAGTTGAAGCCTGAAGTTTGCTTCTTTAGTTTCACACTGGAGCTAATGTGGGGGCTAAGGTAACATACACAACAATGGGTGCTTATAGCCACCAATTAGCAGATTTGCTATCATGGTTTCTGACACTGTATGACATGCTGTTATTTATAAACAAAGACAAAAATACATCATATTTTATCAGTACTTTTGTCAATTTTTTACAGCAACAGGGACGTGTACTACATTTGGGGTAAGATGAAAACTTTTTTGGTGAGCTGTTGCTTTAACCACTGGTTATTGGTAGGAGTGGTATCCTTTGAATGGGGGCAGGTGTCGTGATTTATAACAGTGAACTGGGACTAAATCATGAAAAATGAAGTTTTTCAAGGACATCACACAAACACAAACTCACCCAGTACATCATGACTTAGATATTCTTAGATATATACTCCATACTGCATTAGCTTTCATTCTCACGTTGTGCCTTGTCCAGTATTACAATCTTCCATAGCTCCTGCTCATTTTGGTCTCTAGTCTTGTCATCAGCACATGGCCACTCAGTAATGGCCACGATCTGTTGAGCTTAAATCAGCTGTCTGATTTGGCCAGTCAAGAATTTTCCACTTCTTAGCATTTAAAAAAACCCTTAGCAGCCATTGTGGTGCATTCTGGGAGCCCAGACAAGGCCTATTATTATATACTCCTAAATATGAGTAGATGTTCTGTCCTGACCAATACAAAAAATGCTTTTCATCAATCATTCAACACAGGATCCTCAATCAACATCAACACGTCAAATAAGTCAATCTTTACTCTAATATGTAACAAACATTTCAATTAATCTACAGTTTGTCTGTGCACTATCAGTTCCATAAATCCCATTTATTACCGAAAATTCAACAACTAGATTAGGCACTTCCTTCACATTAAGATTTACAACTTTGATTAACTAAAATTAATTGCAACTGTAATTTCGGGTTATATGGCTCCCTTTAAACTTTTAACAGCGTGTATTACACAATGCCCTTCAAAACTACTGAAATCTCCAACCCCGCAAGGTTTGATGAATGCTTGCATATGGGTTGGGAGGAAAATGACATGCCATAAAGGGGGTGGATTATTTCCATTCTAACCTTACAGTTTCAATAGTTTTTCAGTCAAAGTAATATTTAATTGCTGTGTTTCGTTTTTTTCACAAAAGCCATTGCAGCTTGGTTAAACAGATGATGTGTTTAGTCTGGGTGGACTTACTTCTAGTGTGTTAACGTGCTCAGTAGCCCAGCCTGCAACGCAGAGAAACAACTCCATCAACAAGAGGACGCAACTTACCCGAGGGAGTCTTTACCACAAAAACACGAAAACTTCAAACCAAGTCAGACACAATACATTCGCTTCACCAACCTTCAGCACCTAACAAGCTCTTGAACTATGCTGTTCATGGAATGACTACAGACACATTTACCTCATTTTACGGTAAAACATTCACCTAAGCGAGGTAACATTTTCAAAGCTAATGACACAGCTAGGCTAGGCTAAGCTAATAGCCCCGAAATGTCCAGCTTTGACATCGCACTAAAAATCTCTCGGTCCACAACAATAAAGAATAAAAACTTTGAAAAACAACCGTCTTACCTAAACTTCTGGGATTTTTTGCATATAAGGTAATTATTAATCTAGCTAAGCCACAACTGTCATCCAGACAGACACGTCGCTGCTAATGTATCTCTAGCTTTGAGATTTGACCACAGCCAACGGCCTCCGACTCGGCTGCCGTTCAGGGTCAGATTTCGGATCTTTTTCGGCATCATCCACCACAAACCGAAGATATTTTGAAAAGGGGGGGATTGGAGATTGAATGTGTAACGGATTACCTAATCCACGGGCTGTAGAAGATGAGATATTTAGGTGAAAAAACTAGAACCGCGGGGTCGGAGACCAAAGATGGCGGTGCGTCCAAACTTGAGCGCTGCCACTCCGGACCCTCTGGAGCCGCTTCACGGTGTTTCACGGCGGGGGAAAGCGGAGCACAAGCCCGCAGCAATCCGACCGACCTCCCGCTCCAACATCATCCACAGTTGCGGCCCATCAACCCCGCATTGAGCACGGGTCTATTTTCTGTTCTCTTTAAATAACAAAATCCAAAGTCTCTCCCCTCCTCCGCAGTGCGACTCACAGTGGGATCCGTGTGTGCATGTAACCTTTGCAACTGGCGTCATGCATCTCGGTACTGAACACACACACACACACACACACACACACACACACACACACACACACACACACACAAAAGTTTGTATTCCCCTCCTTGTGGGGTACTACCACTGACTTCGGTGTTAGGCCCATGTACTTATATAATGCTAAACATACGTCTAACGCAACCCTGGGGACATTTGGATTTGAAAAAGAACTACAGGCCATCACACACACACATAATCTTAATATCTTAAAGGAAATATTCGGCCTCTTTCGCTTATTTGTAGGCTACAAGACCTGCATTGTTGCAGTTTTGTTGTCCCCACATCATCAAACGTCCATATTTCGCTGTTATCACTCATGTCCCCACAAAAAGATAAATACAAACACAAGCACACACATTCGCACAGCGCTATATCGCGAGGTTCACGCACCTATTAGCACAGCACAACATGCCATCGATGCGATGTGAAAACAAAGGAGGAGGAGGAAGAGGAGGAGGCCCAAAAAATCCAAGTGTGCAACTCAGCGCCATGTTTGCTCTTTTCTTCCTGTGCACTCTCTGCTTGTTGCACATTCAAAAATCACTTTATGAGAAATGAGAAAATAATTGTTCAAACTAATAAGGATTTTACTTGTATTTGTACTGAGTTCATGTCACATATCCAACATATAACCTATATCTTCAATATCAAATGATAAGTCAGTGTTTATTAAAGGATCACTCCGGCCAGAATGAAAAACGTAACCATTTCTCCATCTGTTGTAGATGTGCCTATTTCCTCCTACAGTGATGGCACAGTAGTCTCTAGACTGAGATTTACTGGTTTAAAAACTAAGAAATCTGCCCCCTGATGATGTATCTTGAAGGAGAGAAGAACCTTTGAAAAACTACTCCTGCTTTGGGGTGGATACTTGAGCGCAGGCTGTTGGAAATGTTTCTGAACATCACATCCATATTTACTATCAGTGGCTATGCTAGTAAGGAATTCTTAATTTGGGGTGGGGGGCTTTATGATGTATTTGCATGCTGCATGCTGGGTACTGTATATAAAGAACAGTGATAGACGAAAACACAAGGGCGCACAATTGTGAATGTGTTGAGAGATGCAGAATACTGAACGACAAACAATATATTCAATGCTGGTTTAAGGCCAGAATTCCTGTTTAAAAACAGTCCTGGGATTTCTGTCTTATGACATCTAAGTTCCAAAGAAAACACCTTAATTTGTTTGGCCTGACTACTTGTCTGTAGGTGTGGAAATATGAGTGCTGAATAGCCATTGCAGGGTGGGTCTGTATTTCAACATTGCAGTAGTGATGAATCTGGGCACAGACAGGGCGCAGATGGCTGCTGTGTGTCATTAATAGAGGCACAGATATGAAGAAAAACAAACATGAGTCATATTGTTTTTCCATCCAGAGAGCCCTCAGAGATAGACCCCTCTATATGCAGCTACAAGATGCAGATATATTTCTATTAGATACAAGCTACATTTTTATTCCAATATTAAATGGTAGATAATGTATGTGTTATATGGCAAATAACAATAAAAAACCTAATAATGATAAATGAAATTCCAATCTGCATATTGAGTTGTAAGGAAATAATAGACATGGAATGCACATTACGTTTTCCCTCTCACACATAGAAAGAGAGGGATCATTTATCATTTGACCACATTTGTCTTGAACTTACAGAGGTGATAAAAAGCCTCTATAAATGGAATCGTACATCCAGCTGAGGAAGACTGTTGGCTGTCTGAATGGAAAACTACCAGTTCCTCCAAACGTCTCTAGCTCTTCACACTACAAACCCAAACAGTCTTCCTAAACTTTCCATGTGCTGACCACAGTCACCATGACAGCTTTTCTTTAGAATGAATCATTGACGCTGGCTAAAGATTCTGTGTGTGATGTCAGCTGTTTGCATAAGTATATCAAAGTCTGATGATGATAAGCAATTTTCAGATCTCCAGAATGCAATATATTAATAGCAAAGTAATGGACTGAAACATATTCAGTATATCACTACATTATATAATATTTTGTTTTAACATATAAAGTCAATTTGTCAACCTCAAATTTATAATATCACACTGATTCTCTTTGCTTCATTTTTCAAATACAAATTTTGCATTACATTTGTGAGGAAAAATTATTTTTTTTCCTAATGGACAGTCAGAAATGAGAGTTTCTTTACTTTAAAAAAATGATTCAAATATAATTTACTCTCAAATGTGTGAAAGACACATCAGCGTTTATGCAAAATATTTTATTCATATGGAAATGATGTATACATTTATAGCAAGGCAAATTCATTGCAGTACTTTTTTCAGTGTACTCATGCACTTTATTAGAGCAGTGGTCCTCCTGACATGTAGGGATGAAGCAAAAATGTAAACCATTTGGAGACCCCTGAGGACCAGTCTGACAACCACTGTCTAGGAGATCTTAACATTTTTAAGCAAGTTTTACTTTAAAGGGCCCATATCATGGGAAAACTGACTTTTCCTTTTTTTTTTTTTAATAAAAATGGAATGTAGTATGTAAACATGGTTTAAGTTTCAAAATGTTCTGTTCATTCTCGAATGCATATATGCAATCTAAGCCACAAAAACAGCCCATTTTGAGTTCATTGTTTTTGTGATGTCACAAAAACCAACACATCTACCTAATCAGCCTAGAGCAGTTTAGCCCTGCTCAGTCATTCTGAAGTTGTAAGAAGTGGTTATTCTGAAATGCTTTTTGAATGAGGTGCAATACAAGGCAGCCAATCAGAACAGAACTAATTTACATATGTTAGTCTGAAAGAGCCTGTTTAAGGGATAAAGAGAGGTGGGAAAATGGTCATGTAAAAATGAATTATGACTGCTTTGGGTTTATAAAACTACACAGACTTTATAAAGAGACTCTAGGGGAGTGTATGAAAAGCAAGAAAAATATAGGGTATGGGCCCTTTAAGGCTGAATTTCAGACATCAGTTATTGCCTTTAATCCATTCAAGTGCTATTACTGGACTGAATAAAATGGCAGGCTACATGCTTTAATAAGTTAGTGTTCACTTTTGTTTTTTTCTTATTTATTTATTTATTTATTGCCATTGTTTTTGGTGTCTTCTTTATGCACATCTCCTACTGTGTAACATTACAAAAAAATTAAGTGGGATAGTCTTTTAACACACTATACAAAAGTCTTCTTGTTACTGTTGAACACTTAAATGTTACAATTTTGTGGAAAGTGCATTTCAGTTCTAAAGTTCTAAACTTTCAACCCATACCACAACCATATTTTTGTCAGATTTGACATGGAGTTAAGTAATTAAATAATGACATTTAAATTACATAGCAATACAACAGTAATAACTCCTACATTTAATAATAATAGAAAACATCCTGAGATATCTGACAGTTACTCACCTCTGCAGTTGCAGTAAAATCCCATAGTGTAGTACACATGTAAGTGTGAATAACAGATCATGTAATGCTCCATATCTGTGATGTTAAAAGACATCAAATTCAGGCCATTCTTTCCATATGCAGTTTGTTGTAGTTGGTGTGGTGACTCTAACACTTTTCGCTGTGACTGGCGTAGCACCCCACTGGCAGTGGAAACTCACTCATGCTGTGGAATATTACATCTGGGCTGTGTTCAGAAAACCAGGGCTGCTGCTTTATCTGTGTATGAATATTCACGAATAGGATTTAATTTAGGGGAGTCTTTTCGTTAGACTCCTGAGGATAATGCCAATAATATTCTATACCTATACAGCTGTATGCAAAATTTTGAGCACCCCCAGTCAAATGACATGTTTTGTCATGTCATGTCTAAGTGAAAATCAAGTTGAAGGGGGATTTTGCATAATTTCGCTCTTGATATATACACAAAGTCTTTCTGAGTGGTTTGCTATGATGTGGTTCATTCTAAACAAACATACTAAGTCATATTTTATTACAGTGGTGGTGATAGGAACCAGGGGTTGCGATATCTACAACATAAATATAGCCATTTTATTTATTATCCAAAACCACCTGCATGTGTCTTCTGAGTTTTTATGAATGATAAAACAGTGTTAAATCCAAGATAAAGGTTTTCCATTTTGCCTTAAAAAGACCTGCATGTACCTCTTCACCATGCAGGGATTTAAAAAAAATAAGTTTTAGGCCAAAAGCTTATGTCAAAACTATTGCGAAGCAATGTCTCAGGCATCAAGCAGAAGAATTCATGTAATAAGTTTCTGTGAGGGAGCTTTTTGAGGCATTAAACTCTTCAGACGTCACTTAAATTCAGCAAATAAACAGTAGTAGCAGATTAAAAGTGTGTTCTCTATAGACTTATTTTTACTTCAATCATCAAAAAAAACAAAACATGCCATCTGACCAGGGCATGCAAACTTTTGCACACGACTGTATTATTGTGATAAAGCACAGCTTCTTCATTCTCTATGCATATAATCATTCACTTTGTTAAGTATTGTTCACCTCCAGCCGGTCGTTGTGCCCTGTCTCTGGGTCAGTTATTGCAGATTGGATCAGTTATTGCAGATATTTGATTATTCTCCTGGAATGTGCATTTTTCAATGGGCCTGTACTTTAATTTATATTTATTTTTATTTATTTATTTAAGTTAAATCAAATAAACAAATTCAATGTTAAAATTGAATAAAACTAACAGAAATGGTCCAACATTACTAAAATCCCCTATACCATCATAAATACTGGATTTTGAACTGTGCATTGATAACAAGCTGAGTGGTCTGGATACAGCCCGGAGGACACAGTGTCCATGATTTCCAAAAACAATTTCAAATGTTGATTTGTCAGACCACAGAACACTTTTCCACTTCGCCTCAGTCCATCTCAAATGAGCTCGGACACAGAGAAGGTGGCAGCATTTCTGGATCCTGTTTATATATGGTTTCTTCTTTGCGTTTTAGAGTTTTAACTAACTTACAGTTTTAACAGACAGTGGTTTTCAGAAGTGTTTCTGAGGCCATGCAGTGATTTCCACTACAGAATCATATATGTTTTTAACGCAGTGCTGCCTGAGGGCCCAAAGATCACGGCCAGCAAATACTGGTTTTTGGCCTTGTCCCTTGCATAAAGAGATTTCTCCAGATCCTCTGAATTTTTTAATGTTATTATTTACTGTAGATGATGAATAGCAAAAGTGTTGAGACAACAGAACTAACAGAAATGGTCCAACATTACTAAAATCTCATTATATTAACATACAGTTGTATGCAAAAGTTTGGGCACCACTGGTCAAATTATCTGTTTTTGTTGATTCTCTCAGTGTAAATTAGTTAACACATCCTCCACAGAGAACACACTTAAATGTGGCATTTTCTGCAAATGTTTGTGCACAATTGTCTGTTTATTTGATGAGTTTAACATATTGGAAAAAAACAAAACATAAAATGTGCTTTTACTTTTGTGCAGGAAACATTTATTCCCCAATATAATGAAAACACCTCTACAGATTTTCATGCACAAATACTGTTTATTTGTTTAATTTAACATATTTAAAATGTAGCCTGTGCAAAAGTTATGGCACAATTTTTTTGTTTTAATTTTTCCAATACGTTAAAGGAAAATGTCATATTTCATTTTATTCTCTGTAGAGGACATGTTAACTTATTTTTACTAATAAAACATGTAATTTGAGTGGGGGTTGTTCAAACTTTTACATACTACTGTACATTAAAGTTAAGCCTTAAACAGCAGGCTTATTACTGATTTCTTCAACAATGAATTATTCTGTGGCTATGAAACTAATGTGTAATAAATTTTGAATGCGTGAGAGTGAGTAACTGAAGTGTAGATCCATATACAGACGCTTATGTCTGGTTTTGTGAACATGGATTAAGCCTAGTCTAGAAGTAAGTTGCAACATCAATGGTGATTCACTACTGAAAAGCCTTTTTAGTTTTCAGAAGTCAAGTTCAGAGTTGTTTTCTTGCAGGAGTGGCAATATATGTCATAGCCATGTGTATGTGTGCTTGTGTGTGTTCGTGTATGTGTGTGTGTGTGTGTGTGTGTGTGTGTGTATGTGTGTGTGTGTGTGTAACTGTTTATTGCTGGTGGTTGGCATCTGTGAGATTTGAAAAAGTCCTACTTTAGCACTTAACTGGTGCACATACATGGAAACATGCACACACATATGCACCTGCTCACCCCTAACCTGATTTGAAGTCGCAGACAGGTTGCCATGGAAACTGCATTGGCCATTTGCATTCAACCTCATAGTGATAGACAACAAGGATGAACTATAGGTCATGGTGCCAACACACACACACACACACACATACAGGAAAACCATGTCAGATATGTGTTAGTATAAATGTTCAGACTTCAACAACACAGTTACAACACAGTTACATAGCTGCCTATATTGTTCCAATCTTTCATACTTCTCAACAGCAATATCTCACGCAAAAACAAATGCATATATTACCAATAAAAGTTACACAGATTTTCTGAAACTGACTCATTTCCTTAAAACTCTAAATGCAAAACTCAACAATGCTAACAGCAAAACAGCCCAAATGTCTTGCAAAACAAAACTCTGCATTCAGAACTCTCTTATCTCTTCTCAGATCTGTGGTATGTTTCTATTACAATATCACACCTTGTAAGAAACAACTACACACACTTGTCAAATGGCATATTTTGTTGATTTTCCAAGCAAAAATAAGTAAATAGCATCTACAGAGAACACACACACATATGATATTTTCTTCCACATTTCTGAAAAAAAACATAAAATATAAAATGCGCCATACCTTTTGCACAAGCCACATTTTATTTTTTTCCCCAATATGTTAAATTCAGTAAATAACTAGTAATTTTGCATTGCGATGTGCAGAAGTGTGTTCTCTGTAGAAGACATATACTTCACTTAAAAATCAACAAAACATGTAATTTGATTGGGGTGCCCAAACTTTTGCACATGACTGTACACTTGTGTATGCTGGCCTGCTGAAAAAGACTCTCATAGAAATACATAAGTACTCAAATTTATATGAACATAAATCCAATAGCACAAAATGTTGTTCCTGCCAGAATACTGTATTCCAAAGCACTGTACATACAAACTCAATAGAGTAGAAAATACAACCCTGTTTCCAAAAAAGTTGGGACGCTGTGCAGAATGTAAATAAAAATAGAATGCAATGATATGCAAATCAAGTAAACCATATTTTTGAAAGAAAATACTACAAAGACAACATATCAAATATTGAAACTGAGAAATTGTATTGTTTCTTGAAAAATAAATGCCCATTTTGAATATGATGCCAACAACACGTTCCAAAAAAGTTGGGACAGGGGCATGTTTGCCACTGTGTTTCATCACGTCTTCTTTTGACAACACTGTAAGCGTTTGGGAACTGGGGAGATCAAAGCTGTAGTTTTGAAAGTGAAATGTTTTCTCATTCTTGTTTGATGTAGGATTTCAGCTGCTCAACAGTTCAGGATCTCCTTTGTCGCATTTTGCATGCAGGTTTCAGTGGGTGACAGGTCTGGACCACATGCAGGTCAGTTTAGCACCTGGACTTTTTTAAAACGGAGCAATGCTGTTGTAATACATAAAGAATGTGGTTTGGCATTGTTTTGCTGAAATTAGCAAGGCCTTCCTTGAAAAAGACATCACCTGGATGGCAGCATATGTTGCCAAAACATGTAAATATCGTTCAGCATTAATGGTGCCTTCACAGATTTGCAATTCACTCATGCCATTTGCACTAATGCCCCCCTATACCATCATGAATACTGGCTTTTGAATACTGTGCACTGATAACAAACTAAGTGGTCTTTAGCCCGGAGGACACAGTGTCCATGATTTCCAAAAACAATTTCAAATGTTGATTCGTTGGACACTTTTCCACTTCCCCTCAGTCTGTCTTAAATGAGCTCAGGCCCAGAGAAGGTGGCAGCGTTTCTGTATCCTGTTTATATATGGTTTTTCTTTGCATTTTAGAGTTTTAATTTGCATTTTTGGATGCAGTGATGAACTGTTTTCACAGACAGTGGTTTTCAGAAGTGTTCCTGAGACCATTCAGTGATTTCCACTACAGAATCATGTCTGTTTTTTCTGCAGTGCCACCTGAGGGCCCAAAGATCATGGCTGGCAAATACTGGTTTTTGGCCTTGTCCCTTGCATACAGAGATTTCTCCAGGTTCTCTGAATCTTTTAATGTTATTATGTACCACAGATGATGAATAGCAAAAGTTCTTTGCTATTTTACATTGAGAAACGTTATTCTTGAATTGTTGCACTATTTGCTTGTCTTTAACAGAGTGGTGAACCCCTCCTCATCTTTACTTCTGAAAGACTCAGCCTCTCTGGGATACCTTTTTATACCCAATCATGGTTACTGACCTATTGCAAATTAACCACCAGGTGTTTTTAAACATTACACAACTTTACCAGCCTTTTGTTGCCCCTGTCCCAACTTTTTTGGAATGTGTTGTTGGCATCAAATTTAAAATGGGCATATATTTTTCAAAAAACAAAAAAATTTCTCAATTTCAACATTTGATTTGTTGTCTTTGTACTATATTCAATGAAATAAAGGGTTCAAATGATTTGCACAACAATGCATTTTGTTTTTATTCACATTTTGCACAGCGTCCCAACTTTTTTGGAAATGGGGTTGTAGATAAACAAAAATCCCCGTGGTGAAAATAGCTATTCTAATGGTGGGTATGATGGGAGTTGTTTAATGAAGCATTTGTGAAGGCAAACTGTCTGGCGGAAGTTCACTTTGTCCAACAAACCCAGGCTAGTCTGGATCATTTCTTTCCTAAGCAGGAGTGAGAATGGTCTGTATTATCTCAACATTGTGATTTATCCCTGATGTTTCTTATGAACATAGTGTGATTTATCTTTAATGTTACTTATGTCTATAATGTGATTGATGCGTAATGTTGCTTATGCATTTAGTGTTTATACATAACTACTATGTGTGATTAATTCATAATGTTACTTATGTGTAAAGCATGATTTATCACTAATTTTTATTATATATATATATATATTATATGTATAGTGTCATTTATCTCTAATGTTACTTATGAAACATTTTTATGTGATTTGTCCCTAATGTTACTCATGTGTACAATGGGTCATCAAATGGGTTTTATGGGCACGTGCCCAAGGGCTTGAGCCACTAATGGCCCCATGAGCAATTATGAGAAAATTTAATCAGCTGTTTTGACCTGTTGTGGTAACTTTACTAGCAGCACACCTGTACAAATGAACTAACAGCTAGTATCCTAACAGTTAATATTAGCACCACAAGCAAAAATGTAAAAAAGATACAAAACGCTTCCATTATAATCACTGAGGATGTTTAGATCAGCTTCGGGCAGCAGAGTGCAATATGATGCGATGCACCATTTTTGTTGGATGCACCGTTTCTGTTTTTGATGTATCGCGACGCTCAGCAATTCCACCTTAAAACAGACGAGAAGAAAGTCTTCCAAGAAGGGGAGAAGAGAGAGTTCTCTACAACCTTTCCAGCAAACAATTTGGAGAAAAAACAGCCAAAGTGCTGGAAAGTAGAGGTGAATACCCTTTGTTTTGTGTTAGCTAGCTAGTTAAGTTAGCTAAGTAGATACAAGTGAGTATAACTGAGCTGCCCACTGCCACAGCATTGAATACTGTTTTAAATATGTAATTTAGATTACTGATGTTAAATGTGGGGGTAAAACATAACCCCTTTCAAACTCTATTATATTCATGCCTCAAACCACAGCCGGACAGCTCTGTCCGGTTTTTGAGAGGTCTGTGGTTTGTTTAAGTTTTGACACACACTTGATGTTTCTGTTGTAGATGTCCTGAAGGCCTTGCAATGTGTTGCGATACTACATTTAAACGCCAGTTTGCTGTTAGGACATGGCGCAATTTTGCATTATGGTCGATCATAATCCTGATGCTTTCCACCTCTTTCCTAAACATCAGTTTATTTTTCTCCTCTAATCACTGTTTGGTAACTGTTACACTATCCTTCATGATCTCACTGAAACTTTCAGGGTTTTAGCATTGAGCTAGCGTCCCTGTGAATGTACTTTGAATATGAAGCTCCAGGTATTCAGAACATGTGCTTGAGGAATCTGTAAAAGCAAGACCTGAAACTTTGAAAGAGTAGAAGATGCTCATTTTAAAAGCTAAATGTAAAATGTCAACCACCCGAGTTAAAAAGTTGATTTGTTCCTGTTGGCAGTGATCTGCGTCTTCAGAGGTAAGATATAAATGGAAAAAAAACATTTCCACACCTGCTGCCATTGTGATGCTGCATAGGCCTTCTTTAACTTGTTGTAATTTCATATAAAATCAGTGACCACCCAAAAAATAGTAGCCAGGTAGGATATGAGCTTATAAAGCAAGGAACCTGAGACCATTACTCCTCATACAGTGTTAGAAATAAAGGTACAGTGCAAGTACATTTCTTGTTCATCAAGGTACAAACAATGTAAATGTTCCCTCAAAGGTACAAAAGTGGTTTTAAGGTCCAATTGTGTACCTTAAATATGTTTTTATACTTTTTTTATCTTGAAAAAGTATGTATTTGTATCTTTTCAGAACCTAAAGTTTTAAAACAGAACAATAAAATAAAAAGATTGTAGATGAGATGGGGTGTGTGGATTCAATACAATTTACAAAATATAATTTCAATGGATTATGGTACAATATGTTCCCTGACTAAAGGTACTGAGATGTACTCTTAAGGGTACCACCCCCAGTGACAAAAAGGGTACTGCCCAGTGACAGTTTAGTACCCTTTTTCTGAGAGAATCTCTCAATCTATGGTCCTAGGCACTCTCTCTTGGGCTCTCTTTTTCAGATCACTCCATAGGTTTCCAGTGTGGTTAGGCCAGAATGTCAAAAGCCTGATTGTGTGGTCATTTAACCACTTTTGTTTGGATTTGGATGTGTGTTTTGGATCATTGTCCTGCTGGAAGATCCAACCACAACCCAGTTTGTGCTTTTAGATGAGGCAGATTTTCATTTATAATCTCCTGGTACTTCATGGATTCCATGATGGCATGTATCACAGCAAAATGCCTTTGGAGAAAAAACTGCCTTAACTCCACAAATGCTCCACCATACATAACAGTTAGGATGGGGCTCTTTTCTGTATTACAATTGCCAAACCCATTGTGTTTGTCACCAAAAAGGTCTATATTTTTCCTCATCTAACCACAGAAACTGGTTATTGTTAAAGTTCCAGTAGCTTCTGGTAAACTCCAGGTGCTTATGTTTGTGGTTAGGGGAAAGTGGGGGGGAGGTGGTGTACAATTGTAGTTTTGCAGACTCTGTGACCCCAAAATGGAACCATCTCCAACTTCAAATCTCCAACTGTGATCCTTGTAGAAGTTTTTACCTCTCAGTGTGTGGGGGTAAAATAAACATATGCAGTCTTCCAGGCAGGTTCACTACAGCTCCAGCTGTTTACTTTTACCTATTTTCCTTACTGTGGATACAGGCATGTTTAGGCATGTAGTTTTAACGCCATTGCCTGATTTATGAAGGTCAACACACTTTGGTCTCATTTCGTTTGTTTATTCTCTAATCTTCTCCATCATAAAGAAAGAAAAGAAAGCTAACCCTAGACTAAATTTACTAATTAAACATTAGATTTCTCTCATATTGTGTGAGACACTGTGAATGCGTGTTATTTATATCTTTCAATCGATCAAACACAGGATCTAATGTGCAGTTGAAGTCTCCACTAATAGATAATTTACCTGACAAAGAAACTGATGCTTAGAATAAAGTATCATAAAATTTTGGTAAGTCATCACTGGAACCCAACACATTAATTCGATTTATATCTGTTTCTATCAGGGATCCTTCTACAATAAAATAATCTTCCTAAATTATCTGGGGTAACTTTATTCACATAGAAAGGAAGAGATTAGTGGATTAATATAAAAAAGACTTGGCCATCTTTTTATTTTTAAGAAATCACCTAGTAACAAATACTATTGAAGCACTGTTGTTTTTAATTTGTGTCATTTCTTGCTTTAATTAAGCATGTCTGCTTGGTCTCCTGACATTCCACAAATGTGAACCATGACTAAAGGCTACTTGTTTTAAACGTTGCATCCGTGACTTTAGAGTACATGGCAAAAAAAATTATTACCAACAAAGTCGAACATGTATGTCATGTTGCACATTTTATATGAAATCAGCTGATACGGCACTTGAACACTACTACTCCAAATCAGTGAACCCCGCCCCCCCCCAACAGACGAGACGATCAGAAAACAATTGGCACTATTTTAAAGAGCAATCTATAATCAAGTATTGTACTGTTCCACGTGTCTACACAACAGCTAAATGATAAAACATTTATATGTCACCAAATAAAACAAACACATGTTTTGTTGTTTTGACAACAAGTAACTTAAACAATCACCAAACTGGTTGGGCTAATATAAACTGGAACTCCCACTAAATGAACCAAATCAACGTGACATTAATGTCGTGAAGTCAGAGCCTCCTTCTTTGAGAAATGGTCTCTCTACTTATCTGAGTTTGCTGGCTGTTTGTCCCCATCTCTAGACTTCAAGTCCTTGATAAATGACCCGACTTCTGCAGGGGTGTGGAACACTCGCGGTTGTCCTCCATGAAAGATGCAGAGATGCTGTTTTTCTAAATGAAAATAACACAACTTAAATGTGCCATAATGTTCTCAACCACATTTTATGTCCTCTTCCTTCCCCCATGCATTAAATTCAGTAAATAAACGGTTAGGTATACATTAAAATGTGCAGAAGTGATTCTCTGTAGAGAATGTGTTAACTTATTTACACTTCAAAAGCAACAAAACATGTGAACTGACCAGGGTTGCTTTTGAAGACAACTGTGTGTATAGCGTGGTTTATCCCTACTGTTACTTGTTTAGATAATGTGATATATTACAAATATTACCTATGCATGTACAACAACCTATCCCTAGTTTTATGTATGCATAGCTTAACCTGGGGTAAGAAGAGCTACCATATTGACATTACATGAAACATCAAAATTAGAACTCAGAGTTAGGACTTCCTCCACTTAGACTCCTCATCACAAACGGCTGTGGCATTGCAGGGATTTTAACTCATCATGATCTCCTGATAATTGGGCAGTTACACAGTTATTGTAGTCTGGAGCTGTGAATTTGTGAAATTGTCTGTGTCTAAGAAAGAATTAAAAATTAATTACCTGTACTCAACTATGTCTAAAAGCTTGTACACACCTGATCATCCAACATTTCTTCTAAAATCAAGGGAATTAATATGGAGTTTGTAACAGCCTGTCTGGAAAGGCCTTGAACTAGATGTTGGAACTCCAACTCATCGCAAAACTATCACTGGTCCTCCACTCCAAAGACTGGCATTCCACTGCTCCACAGACCTATACTGGGGTATTTTATACCCAGGGGGACCACCAGGGATTTTGGGCCCCATGAAAAGCCCCAGCAATACTCATAATTTCGCCAGAATATTGAAGACAAACACATAACTGTAAGTAACTGTAAGTAAATTATTAGATAACACATTAATAGGGTTTGACATCAGCGGCGTAAAAACTTGCCTTTTCATTGCTCTCCAGCCCCATGCTGGAATACTCTATACCCCTCTAGCTGAAGCTAGACTATACAAGCTGCTTGTGCACAATTGAACACCTGTGTCAGCAATGGGTGTACCTGAAAGTAGCTGGATTCACTAATTAAAAGAGATGTCTGCATACTTTTGGATACATATCATGATTTTTAAAACAATGACTGTGCTTATTGATAACCAAAATTAAACAATAACAGGACTTATTGTCCCCTTATTGGCCACTTGTGCCTTTTAAGTCCTCTCCAGACTTTTCATCTTTTATAAATTATATAAAATTTGATTTATTTTGTAAAAATAGATAAAGATGAAGCTTTCATTTCATTATCTTTATAATATCACTGAAAAACTAAAAACTGAAAAATATTTAAATAGATTTTGGTGGGCCTCTTGGGGAATTTTCTGCTGTATTTTAATTTTATTTTGGTATGAACTTTGAGCGGGACAAAACAGCGCCCTCTAGTGTGTGGTTGCATTCATTCACCTGAATGCACCACATTATATTTCTTTGTAATTCCGCTGTAAAAATAAAAAGTTTGTAAAACGAAGGAGTAAAGCAGAGTTCTTTAGTGTGTCGATAGCAATTATGAACTTCTTGTTTATTTTTTATAAATACATCGAGTGTGAGCTGGAGTGAAACAATGTTCCCTAAAATATAAAAGTAGCATTTATTAAGTTTTTATTTAGAATTTTTATTTTATCTCTTTTAGTATAAGGAGATGTGCCATAGTTACATTTGTGAACATTTAAAATTTATATTTACATATTATTTTGTTAGGAGTGTGAATTTCATTTCAATTATTATTTTATTTTTATTTCACATTATGAGTGTGAAAGCGGATGAAACAGTGCCCTCTATCGGCTCCGTTGTATAAGTGTCCATGTGGCTGTAAACCCTCCCGGTAGCCGTAGCTCCAACCCAGCAGGCTGCTCAGGCTGCTGCTGTCCTGCACAACAACCGACAGAGGATAATAAGTTCTTAGTTGCCTCAGCAATAATCCTCCATACTCCGGTTTATTGTGACGACCAGAGGGGCTTCTCTCAAGTAAGTGCCGCTTTACTATTTCGATCCTCGACAGGAAGGGGTGAAATAAAGGGCTGATAAATAAGGGTTTAGAGATGGAGCCTGCGTGTCCCGCTCCTGTCTCAGTCTCATGAGCTCTGACTGCCGCAGGCAAAGCTTGGATCATCCTAAAAATACCTCAGTAGTACCAAGTATTCATGCCTGGCTGTGTGGTTTATTAATCTGAACAGTATTAAATCGGATATTACTGATATCAGCGTGATCCACCGGTAGCTTTTCCAGCCAACCAGCCTGTACGCGACTGGTGTGATGGGAGTTTGAGTTATTCAGTCACTTTCTCTGAAATATTTAGAGTTTTGCTCCTATTATGACCTGTAGGGCTCTAAAAGGGTCAAATGGCTGTTCCTATTTCAGTAATCTATCTACCAGATTGTTATTACCATATAATTATGCACTTATGTATTATTATCATTAATAGTAATAGTTTCTGTTATTATGAAGGGCTACGTTATCGCAGACACTGCTGATGTGTACTGTGACAGTTATAGTCGTTTTTTCTGTTTATGTTCATGCTTGCTGTCATGCAAACTGGGCCGCCGGTGTTTTTGTGTATGGGCTCCCTTTACAACATTTCATTGATGAATGTTGAACAAAATTAATGTTGATCATATAGTTTTGGACCAGAAATATACGACTACGTTTTAAACGAGACGCTAACTTTGTTTTTATTGTAAATTAAATAGCGGTTTATGCCGTGATTTCCTACTTTGTCATCGTGTTTGGCGTTATGCATCGCAGCAGGGCGCGGACTGATCAGCGCTGACGTCACCCCAGTATTTCCTGCACTGGCACTGAAAGACCAGCAGAGGGCAGAATATAGCTCAATCACTCACTAACTGAGTGCAATTCATTTAAAGTGGAGCGCCGCCGATTTCTCTGCATTTCGGCATAATTAAATGGTTAAGGTGTCAACAAAATGCATCATTCTAGAGAAATTTACCAAGTCAGCATTGTTCATAGTGGTGGTGATAGGAACTAGATGTCTGAGGAGTTTAATGGCTTGTATTACATGAAATTATTGGTTATGAATGCTCAGCCTGTTGTCTGAGAAATTGTTTTACAGTAGTTTTTGTGACAAAAAGAGGCCTACAACGTATATTAATCAATTTATTTCACTCAATTCGTGGTGGATAGATACTTGGAGGCTGTTCTAAGGCAAAATAATCCCCAAAGAAAATGTATTTAAAAATCAATATAAATTCACTGATACCCGTATATTACGTTTCTGATGTTAGTCATTAGCAACAACAGCAACTTATCCAGTTTTGATTTTCTTCACTGTGATATACAGTTTTTTCCTGGTAATCATACTAAGTCACAGCTTATTTTGAGAGTTCCTTATAGATTATCTACAGATCTCAAATTAATAATTATTAAATGATCTGGTAAAATTCAGTTGTTTATCTACAACATTACAGTTAGGCTTAGGATTGAATGTATTTTTTGTGTTGAACTCAAGGTTTGGTTTAGGGTTAGCCTTAAGATAATCTATTACATTTAACTTAAAGGTCAGTTGTATTTAATAGATATTTAGTTGAATGTTAGATAAGTTTACTGCCAGTGCTGAAACAAATGATACTTTGCTAAATGTTTGCTATTATAATAGTTCTAGTAGCTTTGAAAGCACATACATGGCCATTAGCTACTCAGTCTGTGCTTGTATTATATGACAGCTAAAATGCCAGCAGGCCTACAGACACACAGTCTTGCTATTATTGAAATGCTGGGGTGTTTTTTGTGTGTGTGTGGGCAGAATGTCGGATAAAAGCGAGCTAAAGGCGGAGCTGGAGAGGAAGAAACAGCGCCTGGCTCAGATCAGAGAGGAGAAGAAGAGGAAGGAGGAAGAACGCAAGAAGAAAGAAGTGAGTGTGTTATGTATCCTACAGCACTGTGTGTGTGTGTGTGCACGCTTACATTTCTATACTGGGGCTTTTAGTTTTTTTAAACCAAAAAAGCACAAAAGCAGTTTTTGTTTGAAACTTGTTAACTCTAGTCTTACTATTCAGTTATTAACATCAAGACTATACTTTGTTATTCATTTGTTACTTTTTTATTTTGTAACTATTGTAAAGTATTCAGATGATTCAGTATCCACTGTGAATTATTCAGTAATTATGAATTATTCAGATTGTTCAGTATCTACAATGAATTATTCAATTTACTCAATATCTTCAGTAACTACTATGAACTATTCAGATTATTCAGTATACTATTAATTATTCAATAACTACCAATTATTTAGATTGTTAAAAAAGCCTCTATAAACTAACCATGTTATGAAATATCTATTATTACTTACCCAGTAACTACTCTGAATTATGCAGTTTATTATTCAGTATATTTAGTATCTACTATCATTTATTTATTAATGACTATTAATTGTTTAGATTGTTCAGTAGCTATTATAAATTATTCAGCATCTGTTATTAATTAGTTAGTAACAATTAGTGTTGTAGATCTATGACCACACATTGATTTTATATTTTTATTCAGTTTAATAAAATTATATTGGTATGATTTAATTTTTTTGTTTGTTTTTTACATGGCATGGCAATAGCATAATCATAAATAATTATTATATTATAAATATGAATATAAACAATAAAAAGCTACTGATTAAATATTATTATAAACTACTATTATTACAATCAAAAAAGTTTAAGGGGTTAGTTTTAGGATTATGATCAGGTTACATTAGGTTTGAGGGTGTGTGTGTGTGTGTGTTACTCTGACTCTTCTTCTATTTTTGCAGACTGAGGGTCGAAGGGACGGTTCATCCCCCCCAAACGATGACTCTGATCTGGAGAGGAAGCGGAGAGAAGCGGAGGCCCTGCTGCAGAGCATGGGCATCACTGACCCTGCCATGGGTACGCCCCTATCTGTAGTTTGCTTCTTTAGTTTAGTCAAATGTTCTCTTTACTCACTCTTATAGTTTCTCAGTTAGGTAAAAAATATAGAATGTATTTTTTACTCACTTTCCCTGCTAGCTGGAACTTTTTCTATCACACAGTCCCACCAGGCATTTCCTCTTGTTGGGCTTGTAGATGTGGACAGCTTTGGCATCACTGAGGTTCGAACTCACAGTCTTCTGAGGTTCTTAGACCATTGCATGTTACCACATTACTTTTCAGAGTTAAAAGAGCAAATATTTTTTTACAGTGTATTAAACATTTAAAGACACAGAAATATGAGTAATTTCAGTAGCTTGCGAGTGGTGCAACGGACTAAGCGTTCACCCCCACCAGGAGGTTGTGAGTTTAAACCCCTGTGCTGCCATAGCTGTCTATGACTAGGAGCCCAAGTGGAGGAAATGCGTGGTGGGATGGAAAGAGTCCCAGCTAATGAGGAAAATGAGTAAAAAAAAAACATACATTTTACATTGTTTACCTAACTGAGATGCAGAACTGAAAATGTGAGTTAGGAGAGCTTTTGACTAAACTAATAACATTAGTGTCCTCAAGCTGTGTTAACTCAAAGCAGTGTAGTCAGTTATGTTATAATTTCAAGTTGAGCTGACGTTCATTTTTAGCTGTGTGTAAACTGCATGCTGTTAAAATTTAACTTTATACTGTCACTTAAACTGTCACTAACCGTAGAGTCTCCACAATAGCACTTTTATTATTGTTTGCATAACATTAAGGATACAGCTTTGATGCCTGTTGTCACCCAGAATGTGGTCCTTATCCTTTTGAATACTGTTTGTTGCGTTCTAATGTCTTCTTAAATCACGTTATTCCTGCATGATTTTAACTACTTTTGCATTTTTGTCTTCTTATTCTTTCCGGCACGATCCTCTTTCCCTTTTTTATTTTATTTTTTATCTTTTATTGCTTTTACCCGCACTTTTCCCATTCTTGCTTCCCTCCTCCCTTGCTTGTTTTCCCTGTTTGTCTTTGGTTTTGCATGTGTTATTGCCTTTTTATTTTATTTTGCACTCCAAATTTTCCCCTGTGTGTACATGTGAGTAGTGCAGCCTCTGCGTGTTGTAACAGAGGATACGTGTCTGTTTCATTATTTAGTCCCCCCTCCCATGTCCCCCTCTGCTAAATCGGTGGGCAGTGAGACGGGCAGCCAGGACTCCGCAGATGGAGCAACAGGACCCAGGTAATATTCACTGATACAGCTCTGTTAACATATTAAAGGATTAATCCAACATTTCTCAACCTAATCTTTGTCTGCTGCATCTGTAGAGTACCATTGATTACAAGGCACAATAACTTTGAAAAGTTATTCTGTACTTAGAAGAGAACGGAAAAACTGTTGACTTGAAACATAAATTTATAATAGAAGCCAATGGGCAGCTACTAGATTCTGTGAATAAGTGTTTGAGTATGTGACTACATAACACAAATTCAGAACAGTATGTGATGATAGGATAAAAAAAAAAGAAAGTTTTATCCAAACACTTGAGCAACACAACATAAAAAAAGGCCGGTTTGGGGTGCTTCTTTCAGTTTTAACAAATAAACCTTATGTAGTGCAGCTGTAAGCCACAAAGTAACAAATCAAAATTAGATGAGTTACTACTTAAATATTTTTTGCAGCTGATGTCTAATTCAAAGGACACATGTAAAACATAAACTTCATTTAACTTGTGGGTCACTGCAAACACTTACTGTGTATTTTTATGTTTAAGACATAAAACTCATATTATTTAAATGTCACTTACTCTATCATGAGCAATTCTTTTTACCTAAAGCTTCACTATGTAAGATTTTTTGTTAAAAATAAAAGAAGTGGCATTACTAAATAAGATATGGTGTGCATGCGCTTCTGCAAGTCACCCTGTAAAAGTAAGAGGCATTGGGTCAGATTTTGGGGTAGTTTTTTGACCACGTCATATGTCTTAATGTATTAACGTCACAGACTCAAAAAGAAGGTCTGGCTCAGACCTGAATATTTGATATATATTACATTTGATGAAAATATAATGACAATAGTAGATCATTTAGTTACATCTTTTGAAGACACGTCCTTTACTGAGTTTTGATTGAGCTTTCTTTTGATACTCTTTCAATGCACTCACAATCATCAGATTCATCTGCTTGGGGAAGGCGTCCGAACTACAACTAATGTTGCAAAATGTTGTTCAAATCCCCTCGTCTTACATAGTGCATCTCATTTTTTACCTAGTAGCAACTAACTAATGCATACGCTACTTTAACATGATGATAACGTGTTCTATAAATTCACTTCCAAGGAAACACAAATGCAACCTGTGCTGACTTTTTTGATTCCATATACTTAGTATAGAAGCTAATGATGTGTACAAGTGGAAAAAGAACCCAGTACCCACATCCATAGTTGGTTTATTCTTTAATATTTGCTTGTGACAACCATAGATGCAGCTTTTATTAAACAACAGTTTATGACCAGCTGACACAGTTTAGTTCCAATGCGTCTCACTGAATTTTATGGGTTTTAGCTTCATATTTGGAATTCAAACCAGGGTCATGAACAGAGCTGGAAGCTAGTCTGTGTGGCGCAACCCTGTTTTGATTTAGTACTATATACAGTTAGGCCCAGAAATATTTGGACAGTGACACAAGTTTTGGCATTTTAGCTGTTTACCAAAACAGCTGTTTACCCCTTCACAACATCCACCCAAGTGAAGAACACTCTCCAGGAAGTAGGTGTATCATTATCTAAGTCTACCATAAGGAGAAGACTTCATGAGAGCAAATACAGAGGGTTCACCACAAGGTGCAAACCATTAATCAGCCTCAAAAATAGAAAGGCCAGATTAGACTTTGCCAAAAAAACATCTAAAGAAGCCAACCCAGTTCTGGAACAGCATTATTTGGACAGATGTAACTAAGATCAACCTGTACCAGAATGATGGGAAGAAGAAAGTATGGAGAAGGCTTGAAACGGTTTATGATCCAAAGCACACCACATCCTCTTTAAAACATGGTGGAGGCAGTGTGATGGCATGGGCGTGCATGGCTTCCAATGGCACTGGGTCACTAGTGTTTATTGATGATGTGACAGAAGACAGAAGCAGCTGGATGAATTCTGAAGTGTACAGGGATATACTTTCTGCTCAGATTCAACCAAATGCAGCAAGGTTGATTGGATGTCGCTTCACAGTACAGATGGACAATGACCCAAAACATACTGCAAAAGCAACGAAGGAGTTTTTTAAGGCAAAGAAGTGGAATATTCTGCAATGGCCGAGTCAATCACCAGATCTTAACCCGATCGAGCATGCATTTCACTTGCTTAAGACAAAACTTAAGGCAGAAAGACCCACAAACAAGCAACAACTGAAGACAGCTGCAGTAAAGGCCTGGCAAAGCATCACAAAGGAGGAAACCCAGCGTTTGGTGATGTCCATGGGTTCCAGACTTCAGGCAGTCATTGCCTGCAAAGGATTCTCAATAAAATATTAAAAATGAACATTTTATTTATGGTAAAGTTAATTTGTCCAATTACTTTTGAGCCCCTGAAATGAGGAGGCTTTTTAGAAAAATGGTTGCAATTCCTAAACATTTCATAGGATATTTTTGCTCAACCCCTTGAATTAAACCTGAAAGTCTACACTTCAATTGCATCTCAGTTGTTTCATTTCAAATCCAATGTGGTGGCATGCAGAGCCCAAATCATGAAGATTGTGTCACTGTCCAAATATTTCTGGGCATAATTGTATAACTAGCCTATGTCTGAACTATGTACGGCTGGTGCAACCGGCCCCTGTTCCTACAGATACCTGTGTTCCTACATACCAACACATACATGCATGCTGGTGCTCTGTGCGTAAATAACAAGCTGTTTTGAGTGGTTTGTGTCATTTTTGCATTGTTCCCAATTTTAACTCTTTTCTCCACTAGGGATGTCCCTGTGTCTGTGTGTGTGTGAGTAAAACATACAGCTTTCCTTTAACAGATCTTTCCTTTTTTGACTCCACAAGCATGCTTCCTTCTGTGTGTCTGTGTGTTTTTGTGTGTAACAGGACTCTACACTGGGACTCTGACCCCTCTACTCTTCTGCTGCATTCAGACTCTCAGCTTGGGTACTGCTTTCTGCTCTTCTCTCTAATTCTGTGTTTGTGTGCTGTTTTCCCTGCTCCAAAACACACCTGACTCAACTCACCCACCAATTAGTAGACCCTTCATGAGCTAACAGGGGCAGGGGTAACTAGCGGCTATTTCTGCCATTTAATCTGCTCTTCTCTGATAATAATATGATGTCCCACTTAGATTAGATACCAGTACTGATATGTGGTATTTAATACTGATTCCTGAACAAAAATCTTTCTGACACCTTCTTTAAACTTGCAAACAGAAAGTGGGTGTGGCTTAAAGCATTAATGAGAGTGAGGTGCTGGAAGTGGGTAAGATCTTGGATCAAGCATGCTTATTGGTTCATGGATGCTGATAAGACTGTCTACAATACTGAGCAAAAGTCAGATTTATTATTTTATTATTTTATTATACAGTTTATTATTAATTTCCATCTGGTGGCCCACTAAGACTGGTTGGGGAAACCGATCCACAGTATGACTAGTGCACAGTTTGAGAGAAAGTGTGTGTGTTTTATGCTGACTCTTCCTTATTTTTAGACGGGTTCCTCTGAGGTTGGGAATGGCTAAAGTGACTCAGGTGGATTTCCCTCCAAAAGAGCTGGTGTCCTACTCTAAAGAGACACAGACGCCCACCGCCCACACCCAGCCAAAATATGGTACAACACAAATCCTCCCTGAAAGCAAAACTCAATGGACCTCATCCTGATATATTCATCCTCTAACCTTGTAAAGGTGTGCAGAAGAATTAAAGTCATATTTTTGCTTTTCCACAGCAGAAGACGATAATGAGGAGGAAGACTTAGCTGTGGTTGAGTCTGTGCTCGAAACTCCTCAGGACGACTCTGAGAAAGCTGAAGAGGAGGGTAGGGAATTAATAGCTCACATATTGGCTGGGGGGGGGGTAGTCGATTCTTAGGTGCATCACAGTTCTCTTTTGAATGATTCTCTATCAATCCACAATACAGTGTTTACACTGTAAAAAAAAATCTAAATTTTGATTTAAAAAGTAAATAACCTGGTTGCTTTAAAAAATCAAGTTTATTGGCCTTGAAATAAAATACAAAACATAGATTATTGTTCTGTTAACTTATTGTTAGAAGTTCAACTTAAAATTTTAAGACAGACAGGTGACTTACTATTTTAAGTTAAAACACTGAACCATTTTTTACAGTGTATGTATGAAAGTTGTTTTAAAACCTATTAAGCCCAATACAACTGACTGCCCAACCAATATTTAATGTAATATAACAACCCTTATATTTCATATTTCTAATATTTTTAAAAATTAGAAAAAAAATAAGAAAATGTCCAAAAATAACTTCAGACAATAATTTCACTCATAAATCTCACATGTATCCCCAAGTTACCCATATATTATTGAAATTATTGTAATTATTGTTCTGAATCAAGTGCTATCATTTTTTAATTCCAGCTCCTTGTAGAGCCATTTTTTGATTGTACTTTTTTTAGTCTTTGGTCTAATAGCATTACTCTTTTTTGTAAATATTTCTGTACCCTCTGGTAGTTGTTCTAATACAGAGTGGTTTCCCATTGAAATGTATTGAAATTTGCTAGACAGTATATACTCTTTGCAGGTTGTGTCTGGGTGTGTTTGTAAGGTTGATGGTGATTTGTTGAGATATTGGCCTATTTGAGATGAACGCTAATTTTTCATGACAATATGCAAACCTTATTACAAAAAGTAACCCTTTTGGACCAAGGACTAAAAAAGTACAATAAGAAAATTGGACGCTGTAGCTAAACTGTTTGACCAATTATGGTTTTGTTTTCAGATTTGTGCTCAGGGAAGCTCTAACTGGGTAGTTAACTGGGTAGATTTTTCACTGAACTATGGCCTTAAGAAAGCCCAGGGTCCTAACCAGTACAATATCCTGTTGATGCAACATTGACCTCCTAAATGAATGATTTCTAGGCTAATATTTCTGTGCGTTATGTTTTATGTGATTTGACACCAAACTTCAGATGGCAAACAGATCTTGGATGATCTACTACATTTTGCTAAAAAGTGAGAATTGTATAAATTTGATGTTTTGGCAATATCCCTAGCCCGTTTTCCGCTCTGTCCTGCTCTCTAGTGCCCCCTCACGAGCTGACTGAAGAGGAGAAGCAGCAGATCCTGCACTCAGAGGAGTTTCTGACATTTTTTGACCACAGCTCCCGCATTGTGGAACGAGCGCTCTCAGAGCAGGTGGATGTCTGCTTCGACTACAGTGGCCGCGACCTGCAAGACAAGGAGGGGTGAGGAGTGTGTGTGTGTTTGTGTGTGTTATCATTACATATAGATATGTACATACCATCACTGTTGCAACAACACCTTGTATCTCCAGACTGAAGGGAATAAAGCTGCAGTTGCAGTGGAAGGCACCGACAGAAGTGATCCATTCATTATGAAATTTGAACATAATGCAAAGAGTAAATTTCAAATTATGCAAAAAGTTAAAAGACGGCAAAAAGAAAGATACAAGGTTTTTGCATGACAGTGACAATATATATAATACAATGGGACATATTATTGGGACATATTACATATAGGTACATAGGTACTTGCATATGTAAAATAAATGGAACAGGTTATTAAAGAATAAGGGTACTTATATGTATGTTATACCTATGGGACATCCAAACCCAATTCCCAAAAAGTTGGGACAGGTGGTAAAATGCAAATAAAATCAGAAGGTAATGATTTGTAAATATACTTAAGAAATTTGTACAAAAAAAATCTTGAACAGGTGATGTAATCATGCTTGGATCTAAAATGAGCATCCATGAAAGGCCTAGTCCTTTATGAGCAAGGATTGCTTAGACTTGACAATTTTGCCAAAAATGCTTCTCAGTGAGGGCTAGACTTTGGTTTGTACATTTCACCCCGTATTCTGACAAGGTAGAAATATGTTTAAATTATTTAATTTCTTATTTTCTGTTTTTTCTCTCGCACAGTCCAAGCTAAACTTTTTTTTTTTGTAATTCACATTTTTTATACATGAACAGCATTACAATACAGGGCAATTAAAGCAGAATTTGTGTTTGTTTGATTTGTTCTGCAGCCCCTTTGTCCCTTCTCTTATATCCCTTCCCAGTTTAAGATGAGATATAAGATACACAGGATCATATTAAACATTAGCCTAAGTTAAATAAAAAAATACATTCAGACTAAACAAACAACAACAGCAATAAAAAAAAAAATAATAACAATAATAATAATAATAATGGACATGATAAGCCCAAGCTAGACTTTGTGACACATTTCCATGTTGAACAATAATGCCTTCTGCTTTGTATGTGTGTGTGTGTGTGTATGTTCCAGAGAGACTCAGGCTGGGTCTAAGCTGTCCCTGAACAGGCAGTTTATGGATGAGCGCTGGTCCAGACACAGAGTGGTCACCTGTCTGGACTGGTCTTCACAGGTTTGCTATCCAGAGATTGTCTGTCCACATCGTTCAGTCACATTTAATACTTTATTAAGCAGTTTTTGCACCAGTCATTTTCTTAGCCTTTCCTGACTTTTCTGAAAAAATGAAGAAATGCTAATAAGAGTTAAAATGACTCGAGGCAGATAACGAAACAAAACATTACTATAAAAAAGTAAAAATTAAAAGAATGTTTTATATGGTTTATTTTACCAAACTACAATCTATAGTTATCACTGAATTAAATAAAATTCTGAAAAGTCTCTTCTCTCTCTCTTTCTGTCTCTCCCTCTCTCCCTGTCTTTCACTCACAGTATCCTGAGTTATTGGTAGCTTCTTACAGCAGTAATGAGGAAGCTCCTCATGAGCCCGATGGAGTTGCCCTGGTGTGGAATATGAAGTATAAGAAAACCACACCCGAATATGTCTTCCATTGCCAGGTGAGGTTAAATTAGGTCAGTTCTGAGGTTTTCCAGTCATGTGTTTAACAAGCTCTAACCCACTGATTCAGCTCATAAACAGCTTGACAGCTGACCTGTCTACTGATGCAAGATATATGGAACACTGGTAAAAATCTCACTCACCTAATGAGAAACCTTCTTATTAACTATTATTGTCAAAACACATATATTTAGAGTCTTATATTTTATTTTGTACATGTACGTGGTCACAATGTTAAAATAGATCAGTTGTAGTCTTTTGTCCTGTAATCAAGGTAGCTTTAGCATGGTGGCAGATTCTGTGTTGTCATCTTTTCCACATGCCTAATGAATAACATAGTCAAGCTTGGTAGCAAGTGAAAACTCATGTAGCCACTCTAAACCAACACTGTAGCACTGTAGCTCTTATTAAAAATGTGACACAGTTTAAGGCAAGATTGTGATGATTTAGGCATTCACCGCTAATTACTTGTTTGCTACATTAGCCTACATTAGCAAACGTCTGACACTAAACATGTCTTGGCTGAAAATGGTAATTTTTGCTGATCCATTCCTTTAAGGATTATATTTTTCAAGCTGTGGTTTTATTTTTTCTCTCTCTCTCCAGTCAGCAGTGATGTCAGCAGCATTTGCTCGTTTCCATCCTAATCTGGTCGTTGGGGGAACATACTCAGGACAGATCGTTCTGTGGGATAACCGCAGTAACAAACGCACCCCAGTACAGAGAACACCACTGTCTGCCTCTGCACATACGGTACACACACACACACAACACCCTCAATTACTTACAGCATTATCTGTCATAAACAATCTGGCAAAACCCAGAAATTATGTGTGCTTAAATTCTGTATTGACACAAGCTCTGTTTCTCATTTTGTATCTTGTATCTTTTTTTTCCATTTCTTATTTGCCTTCTCTCCCTTCCCTTCCTAATTTTCATCGTTATTATTATTAATATTATTATTATTATTACAACCCCATTTCCAAAAAAGTTGGGATGCTGTGCAAAATGTAAATGAAAACAAAATGCAGTGATGTGCAAATCATTTAAACCCTATATTTATTTGAAAATAGTACAAAGACAACATATCAAATGCTAAAACAGAAATTTCATTGTTTTTTGAAAAATATTTGCCCATTTTGAATTTGCATGAATAGCAGAAACACATTCCAAAAAAGTTGGGACGGGGACAACAAAAGGCTGGGAAAGTTGTGTAATGCTAAAAACCAATTTGAGCTGGCCATAATCTTCGGGCCCTCAGGCGGAACTGCATTAAAAACAGACATGATTCTGTAGTGGAAATCACTGTATGGGCTTAGAAACACTTCTGAAAACCAGTGTCTGTGAACACAGTTCACTTTGTTGCATATTACTGCATTCTGTTTTTATTTGCGTTTTGCACAGCGTTCCAACTTTTTGGGAAATGGGGTAGTATGATCTATTTAAACCAAAAGCATTAATTAAGATAGTAATAAGCTAAATATAGACAAAATCTTCATTTATGAGGTACTTTTTGTGGGAGTTGGCTGTCCCAAACACTAACCTCTAAATTAAATTTGTAAGATCCTTTTGATTTCTTTTAAATTTTAAAATTTTATATTTATCATAAATTTAATTTTTGAACAAAAAATGTAAAAAAAAATGCTGTCCTACATTTTCATGTCACTACCAAAATACAAAGAGTTTTATCCCATAGGCGGAGCCTTATTTTAGCCACATCCTTGCATTTTAGAGCAGGAAGTGCGACTGAAAATCAGTGTATAACCTTATGAATTGTCACTACTGAAATACACATTTTCTGTGATTACGTTAACCATTTTGTGTTTTAATGAAAAATATTATGATTTTATGTGGTTTCATCTGTTTAAAGCTGTGCTTGCGAGTCATGTACTGGATAGCATTTTTGAGTTCTGCTCAAAATTACCTAAAATTGTCACAACCAAAACAGTCACTACTAAAACATGGAAAAGTTTTGTAGTGTTCAAAGGGTCACACAAAGCAAAAGGATTTTAGCCTAAGTCCAAGTCATTTAAACATCTGGAAATATGTTTTCAGATCTGACTTCGAACCAGTTCAGTAGAATGATCCATAGAGGCCATGTGTAGGTTTTTAAGAATCTTACATTGTACAAATTAAAAGCATTAAATAGATATTAAATAAACTAAAATCACTTGCCGTTCATCTAACATAGTCCGCAGGAAAATATATATGGGTGTGAGTTATATAGAACAGGGTTTTTATATGTGATATACCTTCATTGCCGTCCACTTGTTACTCATCTTAATTTTTTTTTAAGTGGCTTTAAAAAGGCTTACAAAAATCATATTTAACTTGAGGCTACCAGCAGATATTCTGAGATATTTAATAGTTACTCTCTTTCTCTTCATATCCAGCATCCAGTGTACTGTGTGAATGTGGTGGGCACTCAGAATGCTCATAACCTCATCAGCATCTCCACTGATGGCAAAATGTGCTCCTGGAGCCTGGACATGCTGTCCACTCCACAGGTAACACACACATACACACACAAAATCAGAACTTAAGATGCATACACAAAGCCCACATAAACCACTTTTTACCCACTTAAGTAAAAAAATAAATAAAATAAATAATAATAAGAAGAATACACTATATATATCTGGAAGTATCGAGACACTATTTTCTAATTAGTGAATTCAGCTTCTTTAAGGTTCACCCATTGCTGATACAGGAGTTCAACTGCGCTCTCACAACTTGTATAATCTCCATAGACAAGCATTGATAACAGATTGGGACACTCTGGAATGGCCGCAGCCTAAGGTCACCATGTCCAATACCAAGTGTCAGCTAGAGGAGTATCAAATCCCCCCAGCACTGGGTTGTGGAGCAGTGGAACAGTGTTCTCTGGGGTGATGGAGCACCATCCAATATGCTTGGGAAAAGCTGTGGTGTTTGTGATCCAGAGCTATTCATCAAACATCACCCCTTCACCTCACTTATGCTCTTGTGGCTAAATACGATAAAATCCTCACAGCAATGTTACTACATCTAGTGTAAAGCCTTCTCAGAAGAGTAGAGGCTGTTAAAACACCCTATTAATGCCTTTGATTTCAGAAGAAACACTGGATGAGCAGGTGTCTACAGTGTATAGCGAGCTTACCTGATGTGTCTGTGGGTGTGTCTGCAGGACAGCCTGGAGCTGGTGTTTAAACAGTCCAAACCTGTGGCTGTAACCTCCATGTCTTTTCCTCTGGGTGATGTCAATAACTTTGTGGTGGGCAGTGAAGATGGCACAGTCTACACAGCATGCAGACATGGAAGGTGTGTGTTTAAATTTGTTTTGATCTCTTTGTGGAAACCAAATAGAAGACAAAGACATTCTTATTATGTGGGAATTTAGCAAACATCCATGATTTTTTTTCTCTAGTAAAATGTTTTTGTTTGACAAAATAAAAGAGCCAAATGTTCTGTGGGTTGCTAAGGTTAAAGCGATAGTTCAGTTTGATAGCGTATTTACACATTTGCCTCCTTACTCTGAATGTAGTCACTCAGCCGAGACATGTTTTGTTTCTGAAGTTTGCTTGTTGTCTGTAGAGGATGTGTTCACTTATTTTTGCTTAAAATACATAATTTGACCAGGGGCTTGTAAATTCTTGCACACAACTGTAAGTGGTTTCTGACACAGTATTATACACTGTTATGTATAAAAATGGACAAATAGCTAAAACAGTTGTATAGTCTTTCCACAAGATCAATGCCAAAGGAGCGTAGTAATTTGAAATTTTTTTTATGAATTTGTCCTCCATAGTCTGTTACCTGTTGCTCTTAACAAAAAACAGATTTTCCCACCTCAGTTAACAATACATTTTGTTTTGTGTTAATTAACACTGATAAACCTTTTTTAACAGTAAATTACGTGACTTTTTTGGGAATACTGCAAAAATTTATATAAAAAATTTTTGCTCCCTGTATTTTGTGTGAGGTGGTGGACATATGCTTTACTCCCCCTGTTAAGGATGCGGAAAACAACAATTTCTAAATATTAAATAAATGCACGCTTCACTAGCTTTTGAATCCTTAGAGACTTAAATGATGTCAGTTCCTTCTCATCATGTCATTATTTTAATGGCTAAATAACTTGTGTGTGTGTGTTGTAGCAAAGCAGGAATCAGTGACATGTTCGAGGGTCATCATGGTCCAGTCACAGGACTGGACTGCCACACGGCTGCTGGACCTGTAGATTTCTCCCATCTGTTTGTGACTTCATCCTTTGACTGGACTGTTAAACTGTGGAGCACAAGGGTAACACTAACACACACACACACACATACAGCAAAACTCATGTTTTGACTGGACTGTCAAACTGTGGAGCACCAGAGTGCAGCACAGCCTCACACAGACACAAAAACCCAGCAGTTAAAAATACTCTATTTCTCTGCATTGCTGAATATTCTGTTCTCATTCATGAGTTCAGATAATGGGCTGGGGATATTGGCAAAAATATTATCACGATGATTCTTTTTTAATCACTAAGTTTAAGCCTTTGCTGCTAAAAGTGGATTGAAAATGACAATCATTCAATAAAAAACCCCCAGACATGTATCATATCATGATAATTATATATTTATATTATCAGCCACTGTTTAACACCAAACTGTGTCACTTCACATGAAAGCACTGCACAAAGATAACACCCTTTAATATGTTCAGGGTAGATGTGTAATCAGCACATATTAAGATCTTACTTCGTCATGTTGGGTTTTCTTAAAGCAATAGTTCAGCAAAGAAACAAATCTACACAATTTTCCTTTTACCTCAAATGTAATTGATCAGCAAAGACATGTTTGTTGTCTAAAGTGTGTTTCTTTAGTTTTCACTTGAGCTATAAGGCTATAGCTATAGAAGCCAATATATTCCACCAATTAGCATGAAAACTGCATGTCTAAATAATCACACAAATAATAGTTTTAAAGTGATCTCAGGGGCAAAAATGAACAAAGGCACAAACAAAATTCAAGGAACAAATGGCTACTTCTACTACTGTAGCTATACTATACATTGTATATTAGCCTCATAGCTCCGGTGTAAGACTAAAAAAGCAAACTTAGGAAGCCTGAACATGTCTTGGCTGATCTACATTTGAGGTAAGGGGAAACATTGTTTTATCTGTTCTGTACTGGAGAATGCCAGCTATGTGTGTGTAAGTATCTCTTCTTGTCTCTGTAGAATACTAAGCCGCTGTACTCATTTGAGGATAACTCAGACTATGTGTATGATGTCATGTGGTCCCCTGCCCACCCTGCCCTGTTTGCCTGTGTGGATGGAGTGGGTCACCTTGACCTCTGGAATCTCAACAATGAGACAGAGGTACATGTGTTTTATCTCACATCCCTCCAAGGTATAAAAACAAACATGTACCATGTGTAGAATTTAGAAATGAGTAAATGTCATATCTCTCATATGTATTATTATCAAGGTGCCTATAGGCAATAATTATATAAAACTGTGAAGTATATGTAATATACCTACAATAATAATGATACACACTTCATATAGGTATTTACATATAACCATAAAGTATTCAGACCTTAGAAATAGAGATAGTAATAAGCTAAATATATATACAAAATCATCATTTATAGGGTACTTTCTATTGGAAGGTGGCTGTCCCAAACAGTAACCCCTAAATTTGTGTAAAATATCTTTTTTCCAGCAAATAAACAGTAATTGTGCATTAAAATGTACAGATGTGTGAACTCTGTAGAGGAATGTTGAATTATTTACACTTATTTACCTTCAAGTGCTTTGACCTATTACTGATATAAACTCTTTACTATATTAGAAACCCCCTGTTTTGTATTTGCACAAATGGCCACTTTATTAGAAACACCTACCTTACTGTGCATCAGCAAATGGACTATGTTCTCTAAATGTACACCAGCAAGGTGGAGCTGCAAGGGAGAGGTTTCTAATAAAATCACAACTAAATGTATCTGTTCTGTTACTTTGAGTATTTACTGCAGCAGTTATTAACATCCTTTGCTTGAATAATTTTCAGACTGATGTTCAGTCTAACAGTAAATCACAAAACTTTGGCTAGCGCTGTGCATAAATTCAGAGTAATGTTGCTGCATAAGACTGCTGAGTTGGAATACATCATCACCTTCTGTCTGTAATTTATTATTAATTCACTCAAAAAAAGTCCATAAAGTGATTCTTGATTGTAAAAAAGAGTATTTTTATTATTACTATTTACATAAAAGAAATTAATAAAGAAGAAAAAAATACTGAAAGAAAGAAACAAACAATAAAAGAAAGGCAGAAAGTTGCTTCTTGTTAAC
The DNA here is from genome assembly GCF_904425465.1 of Colossoma macropomum. NCBI lineage: Eukaryota > Metazoa > Chordata > Actinopteri > Characiformes > Serrasalmidae > Colossoma > Colossoma macropomum. Next base: position 45,884,809 of record NW_023494789.1, read on the forward strand.
TGTTAATATCAAGTTAATGAAGATGGTGGTTAAACGTCTATCTCTTCCCTACCATATACCCTGCACAACATTTCCCCTTCGTGCCACACATTAATCCAAGTAAGATCTTCTCCTCTGTCTGAATATACAGCCCTCCCTTCTCCATCCGTCTTGCCCCAACCCTCCTCCTAACTGCCTCTATCTCTCCATTAATCCTCCCCCCTTTTCTCCAGAGATCTCCTGCACCATATCTGCTGTAGAACATAATTGCACATGACTGTGCAATTTTCTCCTCTGGGCTCATAAGCAGATCTGGAGGAGAATACAGTTGTGATGAACAGCTAATTTCTAATGAAGTGTTTAAGATGATCAATAGCTCCCTTTAGAACTAATCGAAAATCAAAAAACTTTACCATTAGTCATGTGTAGCACAGACTTAGACATGATCTGTAATCTGTAAGTGAGGGATCTGTAAAATAAAAAAATACATTGGAGAAAAGCAAGAATCAACAAGATGTTCTAGCAGAGGTGGAGACTCTAAATACATTTAATTATTTTTGGGTTCCTGCTGGTTTCTACCCACCTGAGATGGTCTCAGCCAGGGTTTCATCAACTTTTTGCACATTTGCTGCCTCTCCTGCAGCCACATTCTCCTCATCTTTCCACCGCTTAGCAGGCTTTTCCTCTTCTTCCTTCTTCAGCAGCATCTCAATCACTAACTTGTGCCTCAATTTAACTTTCTTCTGCACAGCCAAACTGTATTCCTCCTGCACCTCATCCACATCTTGTCTGCAACAGCACAGAAACCTTATTTTAGATACTGTCATCTCCAGTGTTATGATTCAAACTGATCATGAAATAGAGTTTTACTCTCAGTTCCAACATTCTGATGGGCCTTTATAACATCAGCATTGGGTCATTCTCATAGTACTCTTTATACTTTCATATGGATGGTACTTTTTCTAATTTTTCGATTTAATTTGTAAATCTTTCATAGGGCATTATTCTTTGCTTCATGGTTGTACCATTTAATTTGCTTAATTTCTGAACACAATCTATGTTTGTCATCATAAACTCATTCATTATGTCCTCCATCTGTCTACCACTCTGCCTGTCATTAAGGTTAGACCTTCTAACCTCAGTTTTTCAACAGTAAAAGTTACTTTTCTGTGCTGGGGTGGATATGTTATGCTCGATGGACCTTGTCAAACTGTCAGCTTTTGAACTCAGCTCCTCTTAAATTATGCCACTTCTTCATCACATCACTTAATGATACATTACTGACAGTACATTACTTTAATGGCTAAATAAGTCATTGTGATGTAGAAAGAAAGCAAAACACAAGGACACAAATTATAAAATTTACTTAAAATAATGTTATATTCACTTGATGCACTGTATGTAGTGTAGAACAGATATAGACCCTGCTACCAAATTAGTTCAAACCCAAACCCCTAAATTTTACTACTTACTACAACTTATTACTTATAATTTTAATATAAATTTTAAAAATCATTTTTTCAGTGTTTTTAAAGATATTCAAATCTCTCTCTCTTTCACTCTCTCTCTATCTATCTATCTTTCTATATATATATATATATATATATATATATATACATAAAATGATATGATCTATACACACACATATTCACTCGCTTTCTTATCCTTTCTGTGTACTGGCTTTGTTGTAGGTTCCTACAGCTAGTGTCACAGTGGAGGGCAGTCCAGCTCTGAACCGTGTACGCTGGGCAAATTCGGGCAGAGAGGTTGCTGTTGGTGACTCTGAGGGTCAGGTACACATCTATGACGTGGGAGAGGTGAGAAACTCAAATCTCTCTAACTTCTTTAACTTCATTTATATATATTTGCCTAAAAACTTATCACAAAATATAAATATATACACCCCATATATACATTTTAAATATGATGGTGTTATGTGGTGCAGGAATTTACTCAAGAGGTCAAAACCAATTTCCCTCATTTTTTTCGATGTATTATTTATTAGTTTTTTTTAGGATTTATTATTCTCCACAAAGCCAATAAGCAAACAGCGATAAAATCAAAGCATGAAATAAAGTGTCGAAGCAGGAGATAATATCTGAAATTTGGATTAGTGTACAGTGCGTTTTAAGACCCCCTTGATGTAATTTAAAAGGGATGGTACGAAAATCACTGGATGACATAATTGAATAAAATGCATTTTGATGCTGAATTACACCACCGGTCCCTGGATAAACTAAGAATTGAAACAAGCTGAAAGATAATTTGCTGCCTATAATGTAACTGTCAGATCCATACCAAACATGGAATTAACCCTTCTTAAAGATCTGAGTTTAAAGCTTGCATACAGAAATAAATGCTGACATACAGCAGAATTTAAATATCAAGTGGAGACCATCCCAAAAAGTTCAGGAAATGACAAAAATACAATACATTTCAAACATTCAACCAGATATAATCAAATTATAATCAGATGTAAGTATTACCAGGATATCATTCTATATTCTATTCACTCTCAATCAATGCTCACTGAATAATTAATGATTCCATAACAGTATCTCTAAATAATATCCAAATCTGTGAGGGGTCTGGGTGAATCAGACGCTTGCCGTGTTGGCTGTCGGTTAAAAGGTTAATATAGGAACAAACTAGAGGCGGGATCCAAAAACAAGCTAAGGTCATGACAAGGAATACAAGTGAATAAAATCAATCAGGAGAGGCTAAACGTGGATAGGATGGCTGTAGAGTCCAGAGTCATGTGACCTCCTAGAGGATTCTGGGAGTTAGAGTCCACAACGGAGTGAGGAGTAGTGGTTTCAGCGAAGCCGGGGAGAGCCGTGACAGAATTATGTCATAAAATCAATATTTTAACTCTCTTTATAGGTAATGATTTACAAAAAAAACCCTGATTAATACCCATTGATCTGATTTAAACGTTGAGCAGTCAATTAACTTATTAACCACCACTTCAAACCACTTTGGGGAGAATGCAGTTCATTTTGCACTGGAGCCTAATGTAGCTAACAAGTAATGAGAGTTTATGTACGTCATATAGCATTGTGTAAACTGCATACCTAAATCTTCAGACAGTTGCCTCAAACTGTGTCAAATTGTTAACTAGCCTCAAAGGTATTAATGGGGAGTTTGCAGCAGTAACATCCTCTACTCTTCTGAGAAGGCTTTACACTAAATATTGGAACATTAGATTGCATTCAGCCATGACAGCATTAATGATGTACTGATGTTGGAAGATTAGTTCTGGATCATAAATGCCTCTCCAGCTCATCCCAAAGACATTGGTTGGAGCATTATCAGACCAGAGAGCACAGTTTCACTGCTGCGGGGCTTTATACCCCTCTAGCTGGCACTTGGCATTGTGCATGATGACCTTAGGCTCACATGCGGCTGCATCATAGCTTGATAGCTCCAGTGCTCAAGTAAAAAAGCAAACTTCATACACCAAACATGTCTTGGCTTAATGACTTCATTTGGGGTAACTCCGATTTTTCTCGTTCTTTAGTCTGTCATTGTCCATTTTAGACTGGCCTGGGTGCTTTTTCTGTTTATGTTCCTCACTACAGAAGTACCTTTTGATTTAAGTAAGAACAAGATGCCTAAATTGTGTTATTAAGCTGTTATTTGGTATTTACTTCTGTTGGTTGTTAATTTATGTTTCCAGCAGATCGCCGTGCCGCGACAGGATGAGTGGAGCCGCTTTGTACGAACGCTAACCGAGCTCAACGAGAACCAAGAGGATGCAGAGGAACTGGCAACTCAGCGCCTTGCTGCCTGAGCCTGCATTACATGATTTGGCAACCCACCTTAATAACCACAACTGAGAGGAAGTGTGAAGATCTTCAGCTTCCTGCATCTTCCTGCACAGCAATTTTAAGTGTTCTTGAGCGACAATCTAGAGTTTTCTTTCAACTCGCTGAAAGAGTTTCCCAGTAATGTGGAATATAGCAAGTGAAAGTTGGGAAAATGTATTTTAAGCTCATAATTTATAAACAGATAAATGTTATGTAGGACATGAAGAGGGAGGGTAGGTGTATTTAGCTAGAAACTATGACCATTGGGAACTGTTGGGAAACAGACAGTTGGGAAAACACCTAGAGCTCCAATTCACACTAATCCAGTAGACACAACCACATGCAAGCTTCGTACTGTACTTTTCCTTATAAAAGTCTTCAGCAGCTTATTCAAGCTCTAATTTCTTACAAGCTCCTTATTGTGGGCTAGGTTTGTCTACCACAATAGCTGCAATACTTTTTTACTCATATAGAATAACACAGTTGACTATGTACTGTCGCTGTCATAAAACCTCCTTTTTCCAAAATTTTAGCTTTCCAGGAGAAGGAATGAGATTTTATAAAAATTTTGATCATTTTGAACATAATTCAACCAGTCCAACATGAATGTTATGAGATTTTATTCCAAATAATTTTGAATTATTCTTTTTAATTTGTCATACAATTTTGATGCAACATATAGAAAAAAGACAATGGAAAAAAAAGCAAGAAATGCAAATGAGTTTCGAGGTTTTAACATGACAGGGACAGTATGCTCATGTATGGAATATAGTTCTGATCTTTCTTTGTAAGCTTCGCTGCAGGCTTGCAGTTTTTTCCAGGAAGAACACTGTGGTATTTCTACATTTTTAACAAACTGTTCCTGTTGGAAACGTCTGTGTTCGACAAACAATTCCAACATGTGAAGTGAAAGCCTTAACCATTTCCAGCAAATCCCACATTCACACTCCTTTGTGTACATACAAAATTTTCAGCACATCATTCTAATCCAGCTGTTCCATTTTTCAACTGAAAATTGAAGTTTTTATTTATTTCAAATTATTGCTGAACTTCTGTACAATTGCACAATAACACTGTTTTTAATTTGAAAGTCTTTATAGACTTTTGGCACAAATTTGTATGGGCACTATTAAAAGTTGTACATTTTCCTCTTGGCATATCAGTGTTAGGTATTAATATTTATATTTATATACAAAAAGAAAAGAAGAAACTTTTTCTCTTTGAGTTGTTGGTGGCTTTTCACATTAACAGGCCACATCAACAGCACTGTTTTTAAAACACTATTATATTTAAGTAAATTAACTGGTTTTATCTTTATTCCATGTTTGGATTTGAAGTGTATTTGTCTAAGACTTGAAACTTACAAGTGATTTTTTTCCTAATTGTGTACTTCTAATATTGCCACTTACAAACCCTTTTACTGACATTACAAGATTTTTGTATCAGCTTGATTTCTTATAGGCACAGGCATGTGTTTTAAATCTAATCCAGATACCAGTTTCATGTTAAGCTTTGTTTTTATGCCTTTATCTAGTTGATATACTTTATATAGACCCATTCTGAACCAAAGCTACACTGCTAATGTCTGTATTTCCATTTTTCTAAACTGCATTTTCTCCTCTGAGTTTTAAGTAGGGATTTTAAGAAATAAACTGACCAACTCCAGCACCTAAACGTTTGTTTTAAAAATTTCTTGTGGATGATGAGAACAAAACTTGATACAAACAGACAAACAAATAAACGAATGAATAACACACCAAGTCTTGGTTTAAAATTTAACCATATGATTTATTTCCATTAAATATGACTGAAATGCATTTAAATTATTTTCTAAACATCAGATTATCCATGATGCATATGTTGTTTGCTTTTGTTTTGACCTATAAATCAAGTCTGGAAACCTCTGTACATCATCAGTATGAGGCAAAAATGAGGGCAAGAGACTATGACTTTGCCTCTCTCTCCCACGTCTCCGTGCAAAAAAGATGTACAAATATGTACAATGCATATGTAAGCTACGCAAAGCATGATGGGAAAAGTATGAAGAGCACTATTGCATGCTTTCTGCAACACTTCCTAATGCCAGCAAAGAAAAATAAGAAGACTAAAAGGAAAAAATGAAGATTAAATGCAGCATGTGCACGTGCAGGGTGGATTCAGGTCAAATGGCACACGAAGAAGAGGGAAATGTTTTTGCTGACTGCCTGAATGTATAGATAGACACGTTTACTGGCCATTGTCAAAGTCCTCTGTAGGTGATAAAAGACGAATATTTGACCGCAGGACATATTTGCAGGCATTGGGTGTGAGCAAAACAGACATGATCAATAAATTTAATGTAAGTGGACCTTATCAAAAGACTGCTAGATAAGCATGATGCCAGACAGCATTAATGGTCTCAGAACAGAACATTGGAAATGGAAAGGAAATTGTGCTTGTGCTGTCTGATTTTTATGCCCCTACATTGAATGGACATTATTCTGATATTCTGTTGCATCATACGTTTGTTTTGCATCTATGAAGGTCATAAATTAGAAATTAGGGAGCCAGTGGTGTATTGTTACCCCTGTCATATGTACTGTTATGTTCCAGCCTCAATTTGGGCAGGGCTTAAAGTACACAGCCAGACCACAGGGGTTACAATATAATGTAGTGTTTCTATTATTTTGTCAGATTCCTGTATGTCTACACCTACTAAACTATAACCTTTAGTGGTGCAATCTAAATAGACATATAATTTACAAAACAAACGTCACATTAGACTTTTCAAACTGTAATGAACATAATGCCATCGTTTTGAGCATAAAGGCACATTAAGCATTTCTAATTTAATACTGAACATATGTATTTGCCTCACTGTCATAAAGCAGTTGCATAAAACTGAGCTTGTGATGTGGAACTTGAGGTGGGATGTAACTGTGGTGGTAAGGTAATAGTGGCGGCAAAAATAGCAGGGCATACTTGAGGGTATACTTGAAACACACCTTGGGGTGTATGTGGTGTTCCTGCTTCTTTCTGTCATGGCAGGTCATATTCTGCTCTTGTATATCATACAAAATAGTCATTATGTTTTACTAAGCTTTTTAAATGTCAGATAATTAAGTTGTCTCACCTCAGATGCCACCTGCCGTCGAAGTTACTGGGGCTACCTTTGGACAGCATCACAAGCTTTTGAGACATCTGTCTGCACTGTTATTTACAAGTGATCAGATTGGATTTGTGTGTCCAGATATCACCAACCTACCTGCATGGGTTGCTGTGATAACGATGTAGGCATCAATAACTACGTAGCTATGCTGGTGATGTGGATTTCAAAGGTGGATGTAGGAGAGAGATGAAGCTTCATCATCTTGCCCTCCAAATTTTCAAAATTCTCTGGCATAAGCATTAATCTTTTGTGCTCTTCCTGAATCCCAGCAGTTTTGTCACCCTGGCATTGGCCTTGATTTTGTTTGTCATGTCACTAGAAATCTGCCTATGTTCACATTACAAGCCTCATTGCCAAATTCAGTTATTTGTTCCGATCTGGTCTCTCTAACATAGTTCACACTCGTTTAGGTAAGTGACTCAAATCTGATCTGTAGCGTCATGTAAATAAATCATTTGCCATTAACAGCATACAAACTAAACAGCAGAATGAGCTTTTATCGTGAAGGTAATTAGCTCTGAACAGCTCTCAGTTGCGCATTACTAGAACAAGATGAAGGTGAAAAGGGTCGGATGTGTTGCTTTTGCACTGGTAACTGGCTCTAACTTCGGGTTAGGCACTGCTGCCATGGTAACACTCAACTATCGTGCAATGAATTCCAACCTGAGCATTCTCATTAAGGTCGCATGTCCACAAATCCAATCTAAGACCACATAGAAAGTGGCTCAGGTCAGATTTGAAAATATCTGATTTGTGAGTCCACACAGCTCTGTGTTACATTAGGGCACACAATCGGATTGCGCCACTTCAGTCATTCTTTAACATAAAACAAGTAGGTAAAGTGAAAATTGCAAAAATAAACACCCAAATATTGCACTTTATGTCCAGTATAGGATTGTGCACACATGGCCTGAATCCAAAGTTGTTCTTTGTTAGTCATGCTGTGCACTGTTTAGATGCAATAGCCACAATGTCAAGACCTATGTACTATGCTTTGCCTGGTCTAGGGAGCCATTTGAGATTCTGCCTAAAACAGTTCACAGCAGTGCTGTGTCACCTGACCAGTATAACGTGTGATCCGAGAGAGAGAGAGAGAGAGAGAGAGAGAGAGAGAGAGAGAGAGAGAGAGAGAGAGAGAGAGAGAGGAAAAAAGCGGAGCTTACCTGACCTGGAAACAATTTTACTTGGTGTTCCACATCACCAGTTTTCCCAGTCCAGACAAACAGACTTAAAAGTGTACAGAGGCCCTCAGTGCCACCTGCTGCCAGCAATGTTCTCAGAGTTCCACCAACAACAACAACTGCTGGCACTTGCTTCACTTTTTGGAATAGATTGATGGACTTTATTTCGACACAGACAATGGTTTGTTGCTCCACTGCTAAAATACACATCCTTATCAGGATGAGAATTTGATGGTAAAAATTAGACACGTTTTAGAAAACACGCCTCATGCTGGTGAAAGATATGTTGGGGCAGTCTGCGTTTGAGACGTGTCCACATTCAGTGATGGACAGTCCACCAAATCCTGCATGAAATTGACCCAGTCGTCGCAAGCAAACCATTAGCCATATAGTTTAGTGTCTCAACTCCTAATGAATTATGGTAGATGGGAAGGAAATCTAACATCAATTTGCTGATAGATCTTCTAGATCACATTAGTCTTTATTTATGTCATGCCATTTGGCTACAGGCTACCTCCTATCAGTGGTACTGCATTGGACCCTGCAGCAAATGTTAAGATGTCTTCCAGCTTTCTCGATCCTTCCTCCTCTGATGAACTTAAAAGGAAAAATACAAAGATTTGATCAATCACTTTTATTTTCCATCACAGAACACAATTACCTGTAAGTACATAATACAGCTTTACATGTAAGGATAATAAAAATACAATTGCTAGAGGCATGATCAACACTGCAAAATATGATATTTTCCAGTGAAATCTTAGATGTAGCCAGTATATCTAATATTATTCCCTTATGTGACTAAGAACATTCCAAGATTATTTAACCTATTTGTAAACTTTACTTTTTAAGGTAAATTTATCTTGTCTTGTGACATTTTCTTATTTAATTGGCAGACAAGTTGGGTAGCTTAACTGAAGAACATTATATGCCTATGGAACTAGATAACATCACTAGATAAAATTACTTAAAACAAGTATCTAGAAATAGGTAGAATAATCTTATAATATTCTTGCAACAATCTCAATTAAAAATATTAGGTATGTTAGTTCAATTTACGATAATTTTAGTGATCAGAATATTTTGCAGTGAATTTGTACCTACAATGAATTTGCTACATGGTAGCAGAAAGCATAACAATCATAGAGGGGGGAAATGTACCATAGCAGAGGTAAGGCCATATTCTGTATAATTCTTACACTAGAGAGTTGTGTTTTCAAACACTCACCCTCAGCATCCTGTAAGTAGTCTCTTCAATAGGCAACCACCCGGTTCTCATCTGTTCTTTTATTGTTCCCGATCTCTGACCACCTGATGTCAATTAGGTCATCCATGATGTCTGCAGTGAGGCTCCCTGTTTTGTAGCAGAGAACTGAACAACAGGCCTCTGGGTGTTCTTGGATTTTCTAGAGGTTTTAAACCACCTCTGAATCTAAATGGACAAAAGAAATTCCAAGAAAAACAAAAACTTTTTTTTTCATATTCACGCTTAATCTCCAATCCACATGACCACAACACTAAATTAAATCTTATGCAACTCAAACCGAGCTGTTGAGACATGAGAGTGCTTTTTATAGCTTAGCAGAATATCCTTGACATTATTGCCTTAATGCTTCACCCACTGCTAGTTTATTTTACCTAAAAAGACTTCATTACACAGAACATGAAAAAATGACTTGGCAGTGCAATACCATACTAATCACATTACTCTGTCCAAGGACCAACAGTGCATTTCAAAGAAATTCCATAAGAAAACATATACCTTTCAAATTGATTACAAACATGATTAACTATTGGAAACATCAGAACATCTTCCAGTAGTTGATCCTTGTCAGTCAAACTGGATGCTTTAGACAGCCAGCATTGGTAAGGTAATCAGTCAGGTCTGAAGACTGCTGAAGCTCTTCCAGTGTTCGTTTTTCTCAACCTTGGTTGAGAAAAAATAACATACATTTCTAAAATATGTAAAATACTATTGAATGAAGCAGCTAGAACAAAACCCCCAACAAGCCTTTTTCAGTTTTTGATAAAGCTCTTTATCTGCAATATCTTCAAGCACAGGTCTGATCTTCTTTGGTCCCTCCACTAGCCAGGTAAACAGGGTTTCTAGGAGGAAACATGGTGCCAGTTCTCCATGAACCAAGCTGACAGCAATAATTCTGCCGGCAATGAAATACCTGTCTCCTGCACAGGTTTAAAAAAAAAATAATAAAAAATAAAAAAATCAAATGTGTAACTCAGTCCTACTTTGCACCTACTACCTTGGAAAAAATGGCCCCTGATATTTAAAGTTTACTGGTCTATTACTGCAGTCCACAATATCAAACAAATTAAATTCCTTTCTAAAAGACATTTTAAATACATGAAATGATACAGACTATGGGAATCAAGGGCCCGACTGAGGTGTCCCTCTTGTCCCTCAAACATTTCTGAGTGAGCAAGGGCATCCATAAGTAGCTGAAGGAATTCCCGTTTAGGGCCTTCAACATCCACAGCCTTTTCACTTGACCCCTTGTCATCAGAGAATTTAACATACATCCTGCAGTTTGGATTGTAAGATATCCTTCAAAACTCTTCTAATGCACCATCAAGGACAGCTGAGCAATTGATATTGAACTTGCAAATGCTTTTGTTGTCAATCTTTTAATCAAATTCATTCAAAATTTGAATTATAGGGAGGTCTTCAATGGATAGTCTAAAAATGAGAATCACACAAATAAAAAAAAGTAAGCAAAATTAGTAACAAACACTCACCAAACAAAACACACAAATGAGGGTTAGTTTATGAATGATCCTAAAAGAACAGTACGCAATATGAAAAATGAATCTACACAGTAACAAGAAAAAGGGGCTGTATATGCAATAGAATACAAGAAGGAAGGTGTTAAGGTGTAAACAGTGTTCTATGCTTTTCACAATACAACACAACCTTCAAAGTTCCATTGCTTTTATGCAATAGTTTTTGCAAAGCAAAAAAAGCAGAAAAAAAAAACAAAGCAGGCCAGCCATCGTTTCAAATATATATTAGGGATGTCTTGTACTAAAATGTAGCATGATGTAGCAAAAATATGTAATAAAATAAGTGCTAACGTTATGAAGAGCAATAATATAAACATTACTAAACATAAGAGTACCTGATACAAGCTATAAGTTCTGATAAACTGAGAATCAGAAAGAAAAGATGGATGGCTTTGGAAAGACTGCACATTTGGTAAAAGTTTAAAATACTAACTTTAATAATTGAAGCAGACACAGGTATGTTTGTATTGACCTACCGATTTTGTAGAAGTGTCATGTGCAACTCACAAACTGGCCATCAGAGGTTATCATGTCCTGAATACTAACCATCACTCTCACACCTGTTTTCAATCTCCTCTCATCAGCTCTCCTACAAATACTGTCACACTCTTCCCCCACTTTTTGCAAAGCGTTGTTAATGTGTCACTGAGCCCTTCTCCCTGTATTGTATTGGACTTTGTAATCTTGGCTAGGCTTTTTGACTTCGATTTTGGATTTTGTCTTGGATTTCTCTGTCTTGGCTCTTTTATATGTATTTTTGGTCCCTGACTCGCCCCAGACTCTGCTTTTGGACTGTGTTTTTGTACTATTGTTCCCATCAAAATAAAGCCTGCTTATGGTTCCTGCTAACTAGTCTAGCCCTGCATTGTTACAAAAAGCATACAAGCCTCCCAAATTCAGTAAACACATTGCTTCCAAACCTGAGAAATACCTGCGGACATGGTTTGTTTCCTAGCCTCTCCTTGTAAGCCAGGGGCAGGGTGGACAAAGTACACAACTTCTGTAATTGAGTAAAAGCTCTTGGTAAAACAGTCAAGTCAAGTCAAGTCAAATTTATTTATATAGCGCCTTTTACAACAGATGTTGTCACAAAGCAGCTTTACAAAGAATCCGGGTCCACGTCCCCAGTGAGCAAGCCTTGGCGACAGTGGCAAGGAAAAACTCCCTCAACAGGAGGAAGAAACCTTGAGAGGAACCAGACTCAAAAGGGGAACCCATCCTCCTCTGGTCGACACCGGATAAGAGGACAGACACAAAACAGTATAAGCGGATACAGTTTAACACCACTGTGCAGTGCGCCGGCCACATCTCAGGTCAGACCCTCTTAGGACAGGCAGCCGCTCAGCTCAGGGAAAGAGAGGGGGAGGGGGCAGGGGGGGTAGGGGGGAGGGGGGACGAGAGGGACATAGTTAGGAAAACAAATTAACCAAAGGCTCGACTAAACAGGTAAGTTTTTAGCCTAGACTTAAAGATGGAGGCTGTGTCTGAGTCCCGAACACAGACTGGTAGGTTATTCCAAAGCTGGGGGGCTTTGTATGAAAAGGCTCTTCCCCCTGACGTAACTTTATTTATTCTGGGTACTAACAATGAGCCCGCACCTTGCGATCTAAGTGGGCGTGTCGGTTGATAATAGGAAATAAGGTCACTGAGGTACTGAGGAGCAAGGCCAGTCAGAGCTTTATACGTCAGCAGAAGAATCTTGTACTCAATGCGGAATTTAACTGGCAACCAATGTAAGGTACACAAAATTGGGCTAATGTGGTCGAATTTCCTGGTTTTGCTGAGAACTCTGGCTGCAGCATTCTGGACTAACTGAAGCTTGTTAAGGTTTTGGCTGGAACAGCCAGAAAGCAGAGCGTTACAGTAATCTAACCTGGACGTAATAAAGGCGTGAACTAACGTTTCTGCATCCTGTAGCGACAGTGCATTTCTTAATTTAGTGATGTTACGCAGGTGGAGGAAAGCTATTCTGGTAATATTGGTAATATGCTCATCGAAGGCCATACTGGGATCAATCGTGACACCAAGACTTTTTACAGACGTGCCTGGTGCAATTGAGAAACTATCGAGATTAAGAGTAAACGTAGGCAGATTATCCCTAGCAGCTTTTGGACCAAGAAGAAGGACTTCGGTTTTGTCCGAATTTAGTAAAAGGAAGTTGCTTGACATCCAGTCTTTAATGTCTTTTACACAGTCCTCTATTTTATTAAGTTCAGTTTTGTCCTCTGGTTTAGCTGAAATATATAATTGTGTATCATCGGCATAGCAGTGGAAACTGATGCCATGTTTTCTAATGATGGTACCTAGTGGTAATATATATAAGGTAAATAACATGGGTCCTAAGACAGAGCCCTGTGGAACACCATACTTAACTCTTGTGAGAGCTGATGGTTCACCATTTACATTAACAAACTCAAAGCGATCACTAAGGTAAGATTTGAACCACGAAAGAGCTTTACCTGTCACTCCTACGAGTTTCTCAAGCCAGTCTAATAGAATGGAATGGTCTATTGTGTCAAAAGCTGCACTAAGATCGAGTAAAACCAGTAAGGATATGTTTCCTTTGTCAGCGGATAATAAAAGATCATTTACAATTTTCACTAACGCTGTTTCGGTACTATGGTAAAGCCTGAAGCCAGACTGAAATTTTCCATATATATTACTCCTATGCAGATGGGAACATAATTGTTTTGCCACTGCTTTCTCTAAAATTTTTGATAAAAAGGGAAGATTTGAAATAGGTCTATAGTTTGATAGCTCAGAGGGGTCAAGACTAGGTTTCTTTATTAAGGGTTTAATTACACCTAATTTAAGAGATTTTGGAACATACCCGAGGCTGAGAGAAGAGTTTATTATAATTTAGTTATTTCTGGCAAAACATCTTTAAGTAAACCTGTAGGAATGGGATCTAGTATACAAGTTGTTGTTTTTGAAGATTAAATAATTTGGACGAGCTCTGTTTGTTGGAGTAAAGTAAAAGACTCCAGCGTCTCTGTAGTGGTTATACTGCACTCTAGATCTAGATTAGGTTTATAGGACACTGCACTGCAATGCTGCTCATTTTGAATTTTGTGCTTAATCAATTCAATTTTATTATTGAAGAAGTTAATGAAGTCAATGCTGCTGTATGCTGATGGTATCTGGGCTTCAGTAGCTGCTTGATTATTAGTTAATTTAGAGATAGTACTGAATAGTAGCCTAGGATTATTCTTGTTATTTCCAATCAATGACGAGAGATAGGCTGAACGTGCTGACTTTAGTGCTTTTCTATAGTCTATAAGACTCTCCTCCCAGGCAGAATGGAAAACCTCAAGTTTAGTCTGACACCATGTACGCTCTAATCGCCTAACAGTCTGTTTCATAGCTCGAGTATGATCATTGTACCATGGAGCGAGCCTTTTCTGCCTTATTCTTTTACTTTTTAATGGAGCCACATTATCTAAAGTGGAGCGAAAAGTGTCTTCCAAACATTTAGTCAGTATATCTAATTCATTGGGTTCAGACGGACAACTAATTAAGGACGAAAGATCTGGAAGGTTTTCAGTAAAGCTATTGGGTGTAGACGATGTTATAGTACGTTTAAAACTATAGCGTGTGGATGGACATATATTACGACTAAAACTGATTTCATATGAGATTAAGTAGTGATCTGACACTGCTGTGGTCTGAGGAAGGATGGCCAAATGCTTAATGTCTATACCTAAGGTCAGTATTAAGTCTAGAGTGTGGTTACAGTAATGAGTAGGCCCCATAATATTTTGAGCAAAGCCAAAACAGTCTAAAATAGATATGAATGCCTTACTTAGCGGATCCTGTGGTTTGTCTATGTGGATATTAAAATCTCCAACAATTATTACTTTATTCGAGATTGTTATTAAACTAGATAACAGGTCAGTAAATTCCTGTAAAAACTCAGAGTAAGGCCCCGGTGGCCTGTAGATTATGATAAGCGAAAATGCGCTCTCATTTGTTCCTCGACTGCTAACATTGAGAAACTGAATTTCAAAGGAAGAGAAACTACGGTCTGCTTTCTGGTTTAGTCCTAAAGTATTGGTGTAAATGGTTGCTATGCCTCCACCCCGACCGTATAAGCGAGGACTATGTACATAGCTATAGCCTGTTGGTGTGGCTTCATTTAAAGCCAAGTACTCTTCAGGTCTAATCCATGTCTCTGTTAGACACAGAGCATCAAAGTCGTGATCAGTAATAATTTCATTAACAATGACGGCTTTAGGTGTGAGAGATCTTATGTTAAGCAGTCCTAGTTTTAGACCAAAGGTGCGGTCATGGCAGAGTGGTACAACTGGTCTGATATTAATCAAGTTACTAGAGCAAACACTTTGAAGCTTTTTTGATGCTTTGTTTTATTCGGGGAACAGACACAGTCTCTATAGGGAGAAACCTATGAGCATTTATATTTATAGAATAAGCTTTTATATCAGCACTTGCCTTATTTACAGTATAAGTGCTAGTAGTCGTCTTATTTTCAGTACTAACACTAGCATTATAAGCTGTAGTGTTTCTATTTTTGGCGCTACTTACGTGGCCTTCGCTGTGTAGTCAGTGGATGGCCCTCTCGATGTTCCTAGAGAGGACAACAGATCCTACATGACTGGGGTGGAGGTCATCCCTCCGGAAGAGCGCTGGCTGTTCCCAAAACGAGGCCCAGTTGTCCACGTATCCCAAGCCGTTGAAGGCGCACCAGCCGCGGAGCCAGGACTGCAGCGCGAACAGCCTGCTGAACCGCTCGGATCCCCTCCTGTACGTGGGAAGCGGTCCGGAGATGACGATCCTGGCGTCCGTCTTCTTCCTGGCGGTGTCCAGCAGCGTCTGGTAGTGCCCCTTCAGGACCTCACTACGTCGGTCGAGGATGTCGTTGGTCCCGACATGGATCACCACGGTCCCGAAGGCGTTTTGTCTGCTGAGAGCCGAGGGGAGGCGCCTGGCTATGTCTAAGACACGAGCACCTGGAAAACACGAAACAGTGGCATGGGTGTTTCTAACCTTTACTTTAACGTGGCGGACAATGGAACTACCGATAACGTAAACGGAGTCCTGTGTAGAGCGCCGAGGCGCTGGGGCGGGCGGCGGCTAGGAGGCCCGGGACGTCGGTGAGGGCGTATGCGGTGTACTGAGGGCGGCGAAACGGTTGCCGGAGGTGAAGATCGGCTGGGGTGGTGGTGAGGGTCTGCAGGGCCCTCTGCGGCGCTGGCGTTCCCAGGGACCATGCGGGGCTGGCGTGAGAACGGCGTCTCCCGGCATGCGGAAAGACGAGGCTGGCGCCACCACCGAGGGGGAAACTTCCCGGGCGGCTTCGAGCATCGACTTCTGCCGAAAGAGCTCGTCCTGCTTCTTCAGTAGGGCGGTGATCTGCCGGTCCAGCCGGGCCAACTCTGCGCTCAGGGTCTGGAGGGCGCGTTTCTGGGCGGACGCCATGGTGGATGGGCTGAGGGAGTAACTGTGAGAAAGATAGAAGGAGAGGGGGAGATGACAAAATAAGAGGGAGAGGCGTGAGGGGGTTAGCGGCCTGCTAACTGCAGAATTTTTAACTAATTTTCAAGTAAAGTTTGGACGCTGCTGGGTCTGAAGTTCTAAGGTGTGCTGCTCTCTGTCGCTCACAGTGACGTGCTCTCTGTCGCTCGCATAACACTTGAGTAAAAGCATTTGATCAGTTGTTGCCCTTAAGCACTAGCGTTTAGATTAATTACATTTCAGAGGTAAAAGTTATGTAAGTTATTACAGAAGTTATGTAATTTTGATTAATACTTTTTGTGTGGGTACACACATGAACAGTTAGCTCTAATGTCTGCAGCCACACAGGCCTCTTTACAAAGTATACATTAAAATAATAGAACTGCAATAACTCTCAGTACTTTTATGACAATTTAAGAAAAATACATTTAAAGTCAACCTGAAACTAAAATGGAAGATTACCAAGAGAAACATGAACTCATATTAAACACATTTCATGATGTCATTAAACAAAAACCATGTTTTACCCTAACCTTCCATAAAAGTCTAATGACTTTTGCAAAAAAATAAATTATTGAATATAAATCACTAGTAACATGACAGCTTTAAAAGCAAGTACATTTGTAATTTACCTGGAGTAAAAATATAAATAGAGTACTTCTACTTTAAGAATTCCTACTTTTACTGAAGTTCAGAAGTTTAGTACTTTGTTCACTGCTGGCGAGAAGCTGCAAATGTGGTGGGTGGTTAGGGCCTAGAATAGAGAAAAAAATAAATAAATAAAAAAGACATTGAAATGGGAGTTTAATATTTAAAACTGTGATTGCATAAGATGAGGAATCACCATAGAAGCAGATATAAGTATCCCCCAGAAGACATTTAAAAAGGTCACAAAAAAAACATTATGTTCTTTCTTAATGGTCAGTCATGAGAAGGAAATATGGACATACTCATTTTGACATCCATACACATACTATAGCAAGGGACCATAGTAGTTATTAACCCCGGTAAAAGTCAAAATGATTTATGAGTTATGCGTGACGTCACATGTGAAATATGTAAAGTATTTTCCCAGGGGGTTGATGTGTATAAAAATGTAAACATCAGTGGTATGACATCACATGTGAAATATGTAAAAAAAAATTCCCAGGGGTTGGTGTGTGTAAAATGTAAACATCAGTTATATGACGTCACGTGTGAAAATTGCAACTAATTTTCCCAGGAGGTGATGTGTGTAAAAACTGTGAACAACTATTGTAGGTTGTAAAGAATTTTTTTTTTCCGGTGATAAAATGTTCAATTTTCCCCAGGGTGCGTGTTGGGAGGGGTGGCAAGCGTGAGCAAATTTTCCCCTCTTGAGAAGTGTTAATGAAAAAAATGATGTGAATTTTGTGTAAAAGTTTAAAGGGGTGTGAAAAATTAAGAGTAAGGATGAAAAAAAAAAAAAGATGCGAGGACTTACCGTCGGTGGGGTGGGGTGTGGTGGGGTGGGGTGGGGTGTGGTGGGGTGGGGTGGGGTGGGGTGTGGTGGGGTGGGGTGGGGTGGGGTGGGGTGGTTGGGTCGGGGTATGGTGTGTGTGTGTGTGTGTGTGTGTGTGTGTGTGTGAATGCTTTTTGATAACTACCCGAGGTTTGCCCGGTACGATGCGTGGGAATAATTTTCAAAAGATTCCCAGGATGTGTTTTGGAAAAAAGATGTGTTTTGGAAAAAAAAGATTCCCAGGATGTAATGGTATGACGTAGTTGTTGTTGTTGTGTTTTTGAGTGACAGTAGCAAGTGGGGGGGCCCGTTCTGCTAAGCGTGACTAATAATTGAACAGGTGTCGTGGTGTTTTTCTCCTCACAATACTATAAAAACTGGCCGTAAAAGAGACAGATTGGTGCGGAGAGTGACTTTTCTGCAAAACCATCGTCATGGGTTCTCCAGACAGATCGTCTAAGGCTCAAGCCGGATCTCCGATCTTGAATTCCTTGAGCAAATGGCGCTATCGCACATTCATTCGGGACAACTTACAAAAGCGTGGAATACCTTATTTCGTGTGGCCAAACAGCCTAAAACGACTGAAACTGAAGGAGCAACCCCTGAGGACCAGTCAAATTTTGAGCGCGACGAAGGCCTTCGTTCGCAATGACATACCTAAACACTGCTGGCCCCGTTCGATTCGGGAAGAAAACGATGTTACACCTTCGCAGAAGAAAAAGCAGGAAATCGACAGATTCAGAGCGGACGACAGTCTGTTTAAACCGAGCATAAAGAGGAGATGTCTTTCGATGACGTATTTGACAATTTTGCTGAACAATCGCTACATCGTTTTCCGTCAGAGCAGACTGTTTCACAGTGACAAGCCGACTGAAGTCTCCATTTCTGAAAAGGAGTTGTACCTGTTAAACCAGACCGTCCCGAAAACGAATGAAGTGGGGGAATTGCATGCTATGATCTTACAGGCCAGAAACAGGTCATGCATGGTTCGCGACACAAAACACAAGACCGAACTGTCCAGGTCAGCCACAATCACACTGAAGGTCAGATCCGCGCATTATTTGCGTCAAATCACCCTGACCATCACAGGGCTCAAGACCCCTGAGTTTACCTACAGAGTTCGACTGGAAGTGTGCACGTCACCTGTGATAAGGCACGAAAACGTGTGCTCCAGCGATGAAGACCAGTGGATTTTTTTTATTTTGCCCCTACTGAAAAAGAAGAGCACGTTCAGCTGATTGAAATAACTTTGCGGGAGAGCGAACTACTGGATATTTATCACGCGGTCAAACATGTTCTGACAGGTAAGAAAAACGCTTTTTTTCTTAAAAATTCATTTTGACCGTTTGAGGTACCGTAGTTTGTGAATATAAGCCGTGAAAAGGGTTATACCGTTCCAAGTTGCAGCGTGTGGCCGAAGAGTAAGCATGTACGAGCCCGTTAAACCTTTTAACGATTTTCTCTCTCTATCACCAGCCAGCGTAATATGTGGTTGCGACAGCTGTCATATTCCACGCCCGACGAGTTTGATGTCTAAATACCAAGATGACAAAACAGCGATGCGCATGTGCGAGGACATGCCCAGCGGGAGAGATTGGGGGTGCTCCCCCACTCACCAGCCAAAGCACGATGAAGAAGAGAGTTCTGATCTAGACCTCGTGGAACGTAAAAAAAGCGGTGAAAATGACATTTCAGATTCGACCAGCGCCAGCGAGGTAGAAGAAGAGGAAGAGGAAGTCTCCGGCGTGACCGATCTGGACAGCGATGAATTTATCGTGGTGGACGAGGACGGCTTACAAAGCCGACCTTCTTCGCCGGCTGACATCGAGCAGCGTGAGAGAGAGAACGCGAGCGCTTTCTCAGGAACGGGGTCAAAAGGTCAATGCGAGGAACCTCTTGACGCCGGCGCCAGCTCGGAAAGTCAGAGCGAGAAGCCTTCGGACCTCAGTCTGAAGGACCGAGCCACGAAAATTGTGGAATTTATCTGGGCAAGAGCGATCATCCTGGCTGTTCGTCAATGGGTTACGAGAGATTGCGCTGGGTGTCAAATTGAACACCCATCACAGAGACAGCACAGTTGCGTGGGAGGCGTCCCCGTAAGATTTCTGGACAACGAGTTAAAGCAGAAGTGGCTGAATCTCATTCCCGCTTGTGAATTGGAAATGAAAGAGTCTCTAAAGCAACACTTTGAATTAAAAGAACCTCATGATGGTTTTGTAATAAACATTTTGCGTAGAATTTACACGCTGACGCAGGAAAAATTGAGTGAATATAACCCGCTGTCCGAGTACCTGAGCAGAGATCCGTCCGAAATTCTGAGCCGGTTCTACATGCGGCCGGATGAACCTCTGAACAGCGCTGCGGAATCAACGGCCGCCGACGTGTGTAAAATTCTGATGGGGTCTGAGGATGACAGATCGGTGTAGTGATTCGCGAGAGAGAGAGAGATTGTGTATTTGTACATAAGACATTTGTGACACCGATGTTTTTTTGCTGCTAGTAAGTTTATACATTGTATATTTTTTTTTATTAGACAAACCATAAACATTATTATTATTAGAAAAAACTGGGACCTTTTTGTTTTATTAAAAAACACCACGTTTTTCATTTAATATTTTAGTCGTTTGAGTTTGTGTAATTGTTTATAGCACCTTTATGACATCTTTTGATCGCTGCTAGTAGTTTATATATTTTTGAACCCCTTTTGTGCATGTTTATTAGACAAACTATAGTCTTTTCATTTTAATATTTTAAACCATGTAATCATTTTCATTTAATATTTTAATCATGTAATCATTTTAATTTTTTAATATCTTAACCATTTTTCATTTTCATATATTTAATAGTGTAATCATTTTTCTTTTTCATATATTTAATAGTGTAATCATTTTAATATTTTTAAGTGTAATCATTTTAATTTTTTAAATCACGTAACCATTTTTCTTTTCATATTTTAAGTGTAATCATTTTTCATTTTCATATATTTAATAGTGTAATCATTTTAATATTTTTAAGTGTAATCATTTTAATTTTTTAAATCACGTAACCATTTTTCTTTTCATATTTTAAGTGTAATCATTTTTCATTTTCATATATTTAATAGTGTAATCATTTTTAGTTTCATATTTTATACTTCAGTGTTCATCACATTTAGTTTGAAACTAATTTACCTATATCTCAAACTAACGGTTTGTCAGTAGATTAGATACTAACAACCAAAAAAAATATAAAAGAAATAAACCGTTTATAACAAAAAAATAATAAAAAAAAACACATAAAAACCTTTAAACAACAACAACAAAAAAAAAACCATAAAAACCTTTTGAAGCCGTTTTCTGTCATCAGTTTGTTTTCTCCACATTTTATTTTAGACCTTGTTTTACCCAGAAGAAAATATAAAAACCCTAACGTGTTTCACACCTCGACCATTTGGACATGTCTCAGACGGCGCTGCAAGAGTTGTACCATAAACCCGGGTCGGAAGGCGGTCTGTGTGGTAGGGAGCCTTTTATCAAAAGCGTAAGGGAGGTGGGGTTGGCTAATAAAAATAAAGATGAAATTGATAGGTTTTTACAAAGTTCAGACACTTACACGCTACACAAACCCCGAAGAATAAACTTTAAAAGGAGTTTCGTACTAGCGTGCGAAAAAGATTCACAATGGCAGTTAGACTTGGCAGATTTATCCTCTCTATCGGAACACAACGATGGGAAAAGTTTATTTTAACCTGCATAGATGTGTTTTCAAAATACGCGTGGGTGGAGGCGTTGGAAAATAAGAACGCCAAGACCGTAACGAAGGCCTTTGAACAAATACTTTTAAGAGGTAGAAAACCCGTCACCCTTCAAAGTGACAAGGGGCGAGAATTTTGTAATCATTTATTTAAAAAACTTTTAAACAAATATAAAATAAGACATTTTACTACGGCTAGCGAATTGAAAGCCTCTGTGGTGGAACGGTTTAACAAAACCCTCAAAACGCGGATGTTCAGATATTTTACAGGTTTTAACACCTTGAGATATTTAGATGTGCTTCAGGAACTAGTGAGCGCTTACAATCGCGCTTTTCACAGATCTATTCAAATGCGTCCCGAAGAAGTGAACGAGTGCAATCAGATACAGGTGTTTCATCATCTGTACGGAAAAGAATGAGAGGGGAATTACCCCGACCCAAGTTTAAAATAGGTGACGCGGTTCGGATTTCGAAAGAGCGCAGGGTCTTCGCGAAAGGTTACGAACAGTCTTTCACGGATGAATATTTTTTTGTGGATAAAATTATTAAACGAGACCCGCCGATGTATAAACTAAAAGACCTCGATAATAAAATAATAGAAGGTTCTTTTTATGAAGAAGAAATGCAGAAAATTATTGTACCTGAAAATAAAGTCTATCGTGTAGAAAAAATACTGGCTAGGAAAAAAACTAAATCCGAGGTTCTCGTTAAGGTGAGATGGAAAGGTTGGGATAAAAAATTTGACTCCTGGGTAAACGAAAATTCTATCCAGGACGCTCGATAAAAACCCCGTGAGAGAGCGGCACGAGCCCCTATTCGGAAGCGCGGACCACCCCACCATGGAAGAAACCAGAGATTTTTTCATCACTCTGCCGAGTAACGCTAGCGACAAATTATACCCTCAAAACGATATATCCAGCTACAGGGTGAAGTTAGCCAAAACCGTTAACCTCAGGGGCGGTTGGGAGGTCGGCTTAGCAGAAATTTCATTTCCCCAGAGTTGGTACACGCTGGCGGACGGCGGGCGACAGGAAACGGACTTTTGGGTGTGCTAAGGGCCGGATCTCAGTAAACAGGTGGCTTTTAAAGTAAAATGCGGTTATTATACTTACATCGCTGACATTTTGACCGAAATGAACAAATATTTTAGAACCACCAAAACCCACGTCGAATTATATTTGGATAAGGTCACGAGACGGGTAAAATTAGGGGTCACACCGGAGGAGATTATACGACTGACCTCGCTGAACAGATGGCCTATTCGGATTCGAACGCACGGACAGTTGGCGCACATTCTGGGCTTCGAGGAATAGAAGTGGACTGACCCGACCGAAACTAAATTCCCTGCCCATATTAAAGGCGGAACGTTTTATTTGTTTCTTTATTCGGATATTTCTTCACATCAGATTGTAGCCGATACCTTAGCACCTCTTTTGCGAACCGTTCAAATACCCAAAGCGCATCTGGATTTCGTCACGCTAAACTTTGACAAGGTGCACTACAACCCGGTCAGCAAACACGTGTTTGATGAAATTTTAATAGAGTTGAAGACGGATCAAAACCGAAACGTCAAATTCGAATTTGGAAAAATGATCGTGAAGCTACATTTTAGACCGATCCGATAAAAAATGTCTGCTTATCACGCCGACCCTAACTCCTACGTCCTCTACTATACGCGACAGGCGGGGTCCGGTTTAGAAGGTTTCAGCGGAGCGCCCGTGCAGTACGGAAGAGGGATCGGCAACGTTTTTCGGGGTTTGTTTAGACTGGCGGTGCCTCTGCTAAAATCGGGCTTCAACTTGGTCAGACCGCACCTCAAGACCGCTGCTAAAAATATCGCGAAAGACGTGGTTTCCGCAGCGGCGGGGAAATTACTGGGAAACGCGTCGGAAAGGCGGCAGGAGAGGGAAGGCCTGGTGGTTTTGAGCCGCGCGAATCGACGCATGCGCCCGCCGGGGCGTCGCGGTTCCGTACCTTTTAAAAATAAAAGCGTTTTTTCAAAAGGTCTCAGTCTGAACAGGAAGCTGGCGGGTGCGCTCGTCCGCGCCTCTCGTTGAAGGAATAGGAAGAAAAAAAGAGCGAGCGGAAAACCGGTGCGGATCCCGACATATTTTAAAAGACGTCTCTCATACACAGCGCCTCGGCGGAATGCATGAAGTCCGAGCTGGACCTATTTACGATCCCTATGACGCAACACAGTATAGAATCCTACAAATATGTAGAAACGCCACCCATCACGGCCATCACCGAAAACGGCCCCCTGGAATTTTTTATAGCGGGGTCGGGGGACACCTACGTCGATCTGAACCGTTCGCTTTTGTACCTCACGTGCAAAGTTACCAACGCGGACGGAACCGATCTGGCGGCCGGCGCGGCCGTAGGTTTGATCAATTACCCCGCGACCACTCTTTTTAGCCAAGTCGACCTGTCCCTCGGCGATAAGCTCATTTCTCAAAGCGGTTCCACGTACGCCTACAGGGCCGTTCTGGAGTGTTTGCTTAACTATTCCGAACCTACTCTCAATTCGCAATTCGCAGCGGGGCTGTTTCGCAAAGACACGGCGGGGCGCATGGACGAAGCTGACCCGGACAGAGACAATGAGGGATTAACGTGGCGAAGCGCTTATTGCGAAAGGAGCCGAACGTTCGAATTAATGGGACATTTGCATAACGACTTTGCATTTCAGGAAAAGCTTCTTTTAAATTCCGTCGACGTGAGAATCAAGTTAGTTCGTAATAAAAACGAGTTTGTTTTAACGTCATCGGATCCGAACCCGGGCTATAAACTTCACGTTTTAACGGCCCTTTTGTACGTGAAAAGAATACACGTGTCACCCAGTGTGAAACTGGGGCACGCGTCAGCTTTGCTTCAGTCTAACGCGAGGTACCCATTAGAACGAGTTAACGTGAAAGTGTTAAGCGTGCCGGCGGGGGGTCGCGTGTCAAACCAGGATAATCTATTTTTGGGCCAAGTGCCAAAATTCATCGCTATAGGTTTTGTTCATAACGAAGCTTTCAGCGGATCTTACGCGCGAAATCCTTTTAATTTTCATCATTACGACGTGGAATCTTTAAATCTCAGTGTGGACGGTGTGTCCTACCCGTCCACGCCTTTTCGACCCCTTTTTCCCAGGCAGCGCTGCCTGCGAGAATACTTCAGCCTGGTCGAGGCTACGGACAGAGGGTTGAGGGACCAGCCTTTGGCCATCTCTCGTGAAGATTTTTCTCAGGGCTACTGTTTATTCGCGTTCAACTTGACCCCCGACGAAAGCTCGGGCGAACACGTTTCCTTAATACAGTCGGGACACGTTAGACTGGACCTCCGGTTTCGAGCGCCTTTGCCCAACACCATAAACATCATCGTGTTTGCGGTTTTTGACAACGTGTTAGAAATTAATCACAAACGTGAAGTGCTTATGGACTATTTTTGAAAAAAAATGGACACCAGACAGATCGCTAAAGCCATGCGATGCACCCTCGGTTTCAGAGGCGTATTCCCCTGCGATCAACTACCTCGGGTGTTAAAACACACACCTCCGTCCTGTTTTGTTGTCAATACACATCATCACACCCTGCCTGGACAGCACTGGTTGGCTGTTTTAATACTGTCAGATGGAAATGCAGAGTTTTTTTATTCCTACGGGTTTCCGCCGGACTCTGAATTTTTCCCCAGTTACATCATGCTTTTTCTAAAAAATAATTCACGACGAGTTTTGTGGAACGCTAGACAAGTTCAAGACCATAGGTCGGACGCCTGCGGGCATCATTGCGTGTATTTTCTAAAACAGCGTATGAAGGGTCTTACGTTTTCTCAGGTTCTAAATTCTTATTCCACCGATTTACGAGAAAATGATCGCTCTGTTAAAAAATATGTAAAAAGTTTGCTGCGGATAGATTCTTACTGTCATATTGTACACGGCGTGCAAAGTTGTGTTTACCGTTGTGATTTTATCAGTAAATTATTACAAAATGACCTTTTAATGTCTGTGTGATGTTTACTTTATTCAAACACACACACAAGAAAAAACATATTAAAAGAGTTGAAAAATATAAGACTATGTTTTAATGAAAAAAAACAAAAGCATAAAATGTACTTTGAATCAGATATAAATGATGTGGTTATTTAAACATACGAATGAAAGCATTTTGGTTTTAATAAAAATGTGAAAAGATTCAAACACACATTACCCGTTGGTTTAAAAATGACACGATTATAAAAAGCATAAAATGTACTTTGATTCAGATATAAATGAAAACATTTTGTTTTTAATAAAAATGTAAAAAAAAGATTCAAACATTCACATTATCCGTTGTTTTAAAAAATGACACGATTATAAAAAGCATAAAATGTACTTTGATTCAGATATAAATGATGTGGTTATTTAAGCATACGAATGAAAACATTTCTTAATACGACATCCACCCCGGAGGTTCAAAGTGTGTTTTTCTATTTCTTTTTTTTTAACCCGCGAGGGCGTACTCGCAGGCGTGCTAAACGTTAAAGAATCATCAACGGACCCTTTGATGTGTTTGTATTTTTCCATCTCTCGCCTTACAGAAGAATTACCCAAGGCCCCCGAAGGAACGTTGGCGTCCGCCAAGCTGCGAAGGAAACTGCTCCACCCGACGGGTTTGTAATTCAGCTTCTGATAAGAGGTTGCCGTTTTTAACAAATCAAATATATGACTCCCTTCCACGACATCCCCTCTGTACACGAATTCGCCGCGAGCCGTCCACGCGTTTTCCAGCGCGTCCATAATCAGTCGGGCTTTGTTTCTCGAACGAGCGGGCAAGTGTTCCAGAACCTTTGTGGAGAAGCCGTCCGGTGTTTTACTTTCTCGTTTTTCTTCTTCTTCTTCTTCTTCTTTAGGAGGAGGTAAACTTAAAGTCAGTTCTTTTTTTCCCAAAGATTTTTGTTTGACCAGAGTCAGATATTTCCGCAGAAGTTGAGAATACAAATCCAGTTTGGTGTCCGCGGATAAATCCTTTCTCTCCAACAGGGATTTAATCTCCCGCTCCAGTTCATTCTCGCTGTTTTCCCTAATGTCGCCTTTAGAGCAGGAGGAGGAGGAGGGTGTGAGTTTTTGCAATTGGTCGGCAGAGACTAGGTACAGTTTTCGCGCGTGGTTCATTGCTGCCTGGGGGTTAGCATTTGTAACACAAAAGGCAGGGCCGCGGCTACTAACGGGCCGATAAAACCCCCCTTCTGAATGAGTTTACGCTTGCGCCCAAACGGATAACTTTTGTCAGCCAGATGTCTTAAACAGCGTCGCCTTTTCTTAAACTGTTTATACTGAGAGTCAGTCAGCGGAACGTTTCCTTTTAAAACGTTATCACGTATTTGGGTACATTTTTTTGTCGGCTTTTTTTTCTCTCGGCGTTTATCCAAGCGCTTAGAAAAGGGAGAGCTTTTCTTAAACGGGCTGACGTCATTTTAAAAAAGAAAAAATCTATGTTTTAGGTATGTACACCACAGATTCTTGTCCGGGTAACAGCCCGCTCCGCAACCTAAATCTTTCTGGCGTTTCGGCTTTAAGATCCACAATTAAATAACCGAAAGGTTTACCCGTAGCGTCCTGGAACGATTCCAGGAAATATTTCGATTGTCCAGGATACATTTGTTTAGCCAAAATTGAAATGTGTAACTTGTCTCTAGGATTTTTAAAAAGTATCAGGTAGGAGGCGTTTAAACTAAGGGTGCGAGAATTCTTTCCTCTATAAAATAGATTCTGCGTCAAATATATCACGCTAAGATTATTGTGGTGAGAATATCTCGTGAAAGCCCTTTCTAATTCTACCGACTGACTCATAACGTCCATCATATCGTCCAGAACGATCAGAGGACCCCCTCCCCCTCCTCCTCCTCCTGCTCCTCCTCCTTCTCCTGATCGTCCTCCTTGTAGTTCAGCGTCCTGCAGGCTGCTCGGTGCTCCTTGAACGAAAACCACGCCGGGCATAAGCTCCAGTAGTTCGTCGTAACTTTTTTGCCAGTTTTCATAAAACCACATGATTTTGCCAGGCTTCCCGTTGAGAGTTTTGGAAGAACATTCCAAAAGTCTTTGCACAAAGCACGTCTTCCCCGAACGGCTCGGTCCGGCCAAAATACATGTAAACGGCAACTTTAATCTGACGTCAAAATCCATAAGGCACCGTGGTAAAGTCGGATTTCAGTAT
Organism: Colossoma macropomum; assembly: GCF_904425465.1. Lineage (NCBI taxonomy): Eukaryota > Metazoa > Chordata > Actinopteri > Characiformes > Serrasalmidae > Colossoma > Colossoma macropomum. Next base: position 45,912,582 of record NW_023494789.1, read on the forward strand.
TCTCTTGTTATAAATTAATGAAAATTTTTTCAGAGCTCTGACGTTCCGCAGAGCCAAGCGTTTTTTGTTTCTTTGAATTAAAAGGATCTCGGTCAGCAGAGTGTCGGATCGCCCCGTGCTAACGTGCTGCTCCACCAGCCGTTTAAAGGAATCAAAATGAAGAATTTTAGAAGTCTCCGGATTAACTGTAAACCCCTTGACCTTCAGAGAAACTTGCCCGCCGGCTGTGACGAAACAATAGCTTTTGGGTCCTGTAGACGCAAATTCCTTGATATAATCACCATCCGTTAGCTGATTCGACAGATCACCGAGATAAAACCCCATGGGAGGAGTGTATTCCCCCGGTTTCGCCGTGAACATGACAGAATCCGTATCAAAATATAACACCCGCTTTTGTAATTTTTCTAGCACATCGTACAGTTTTAATCGTCCGTAAGCCGCCGTGAAAACGGCTACAAATACGTTAGAAACCACGGGTTTTTGCAAATAATCCTTTTCGTACTGCCACTGGACCAAAGCAACGTCGTCATTAATAAAAGTAAAATAAGAAATGCGTTTATGTTTGCAAAACATCAGTTCTAAAAAGTCACGAGGCTCCGTTATTAATTCCGTGTTCATCCGATTCGTTCTCTGTCCAAATTTCCCCCAGAGAGCGTTCAGAAACAGTTTGCTAATACTCCTCTGAGCGGGGTTAAATCCGATTTTTGACACATCCAGTTGGACACCTTCGTGTCGCTTAAACTTAAACAAACTCGTAAAGTCCAAGTAATGGATTTTTTCGTCCGGGGCGGTTTTGTGCAGCAAACGGATGGCGTTGGTCCGTCCGCCGTACAGAGCGTCTCTCGGGTTCATTTTCTCCGGAAAATCACAGCTTTTCAAAAAAGTCTTTAGCTCCCCGTTGTCCGCTTTCAGCTTAATCCACGTATGTTCCCACATGATCCTAACGTTATATCCCAAGGATTTCAGATATTCCAACCGTTCCGTGGTGCGTTGATAAAGTTCACCTTGTAACTCACCGGTCAGAGGGTTTTCGGCGTTAGGGTCCGAACATTTCGGACACCCGTGAAACACGCAGCCCAGAAATTCAAACATTGTTGGTCCGTTCGCAAAACCCGTCCACAAAAATAGATCCGACTTTCTTTTCCCCCACGTTCAGCGCGTGTTGGATAAAAACGTTCTCCTTGAACTTGACAAACTCTAACCACTGTATACTGCAATTTGAAAAACTTGGTTTTTTTCATAAAATAACGCGGCCCGTTAAGGCCAGACACCTATCCGGCAAAAAGTTTGTTCTGTACAGGCTTAGCGCGGCGCTGGCTATGGTGACGTGTTGAAACGGGTCCACGTTGGCCACGGACAGCACTCGTTCTCTGAATATCATGCAGGCTTTTCTTAAAATAACCACATCATTCTTACAATATTGGTACAGTTCCTTTTAAACACACCGTTTTTTACAGAATCGTACCAGTTTATAAATTCAGTCCGCTCCGTAGGAGCCATGTGTGAATATCCGTACATATCAGGTTTCGGGTAACGTCCAACATAACACAAATTATCTTTTGTGTGAAGATAATGAGGAAAATAACCCTTTTTCTCATTTTCAAAACCAAAACTTTTGGGTAAATCAGCCAGTTTCGTTTGGAAGAAGCTCAGGCTGTCTATGTAACGTTGTTTGAAAAAAATATCGGTTACGCATAAGATTTTATTTCCTTGAGTAATGAGATGCGGTACTATTTTGTTCTTTGTTAGGTAATTTAGCATAAAATACGAATCATAACCGCTGCTGTTCTGAGCGATAACTATACTATTACTATACTACTGTATACTTTTTGTATCTGTTTTTTCTAAAACGTTTAAAAAAAACTTTGCTATGCAGTCGTGACCCGTGGCGCACCAATGTCGACCTTCGTACGTGACGGTGTGTATATGTATCGCCGCGTGCTCGTTTTGTTCCGTAAAACGGGACTCTATGTCAAAAAATACATATTTCTGCGTTTGCGGCCTCGGCAAAGTGGGTCTGATAAAACATTGGTGTTTAGAGGGGTCCTCTTTCTCGGCTAAAGGCGACTTGCAAATGTTACACGTGGTCCGGGGACACTTGTGGTGTTTGGTCGTCACTATGTATGAGCGATTACAGTTTCACACCATTTAACCTTCTCGCAATATCCCATTCGTTTGTGGTGTGAAAAACAATCCTGTGACCTGCAGAATCTAAGACACTCCGCGCACCTCAAAACGTTCTCGGTTTTTAAACAAACCCTCTGACACACGTTACACATAAAATCGCAGCGGTGCGTGTATTTACTGTGCGAATATGGCTTGTGACAGGCTTTGCACACATGTTTAACACCGAGAAAACCTTTTAAATTCAAAATACCATAATAATGATTGTTTAGCAAAAGAAGGTAATAGGTCTTCTCATGCGGCAGTTCATGGGTTCGGAAAGTCTGAAACGAACCACCGTTGTTTACTCTGTAAAGAATCACAATTTTGACGTTTAAAAACTGTTCAAATAAAGTCACGTCGTTAAATGAAACTAAATGTTCCGGTGAAATATTTAACCGATTTAAAAGTAATAGAGCTTCCTTTTGACATTGGCTTGGGGTCAAACCCGGTTTCATCACACCCGTCAAACTACACGCGAAGCAGGAATTTTGGTAAATATAAAAATATAACCAAATGCCTACTTTTTTTGTAAGTATTTCCGATGACAAAATACTGTTTATCATTCTGGAATAACCTATTCCGCCTCGAAAGTTTCTCACTATCTGAACGTTCAGTGTGAGTGATTTGTCGCTTAACAGTTTTTTATTTGATTGAACAACCGATTCTACGTAATTCAGAAAATGTTCAGCGTTCAGCTCCTCTGCGTTAGTTTGAAATATCACGGGCGAGAACAGGCTTTCACCTTTCAAACTTATTTGTATAATGTCATCCCCTTGTGAAACCTGTCTGGCTTTTTGTAACAAACGATCTACTCGATTGTGCAGAGCCTGCGTGAACTGAATTAAATTCAAACCTGTACCTAGATCCGATAAATTTATTTGATAATTGTATTCACTGTGATTAAACATGGGTCTGTGTCTCTCCCTCACCCCATCCCCCTCCCCGCTTGTGGAGGGCCTACTGATCGAAAGGTCTTCTGCGTGAATTTCAGGGTCTGCCGCCTGACACCTCCGTTCACACCCCATCGAAGCGCTCCCATTTGCTCCATCATTAACGTGTGACGCGTGTCCTTCGCTCTGCGGTGGTAACTCCCCCAAAGTCGATGCATTGATATGCTGCATAAAAACTTTCTGATTCGCTCCATCGTCAGCGTGTGAGGTAAAATCCGATAAATCCCATTCGTTCTGCGACGGTAATCCATCCTCAGCTTCGGTCAATATTCCTGTATCGTTTTGCTGAGCGACACTCATTCTATTGAATGAAGTCGCAGCGAAAAGTTCTGTCCGCTAAAGTTTCAAGTTCAAACAAATCGACCGGATCTTCGACGTTTAGAAAGTTTACACCTCCGTTTGTCGCAACATGGTCAAATTCGTCGTTCTGTATCCTGTCATCAAAAAAAGATACAGCGTTGTCGTTAAATAAAACAGATCTCATCGTTGACATCAAATTTGCAGAAACTCTCGACTCATCAACTCGCTCCTCGTAATCGGAGACCGGGCTGTAATCTGTGATCGACGGTCCCTCACCTGTGTTGGCACCGACTTTCGGCGTGTTGCAAACACGGTCGCCGGGTCGTGGCTGACAAACCCCCCGGAATCTCTTCCTCCTCCTCCTCCTCCTCGCCGCGACCGGACCGTGGCGGTGATACAGTTGACAGTTGGTGACGTTGCAAACGATCACGCTGGGTCTTTCTTGAACCGCCGCCGAGTTTGTCGCATCTTTTTCAGGGGTGATACAAATAACTTCATCCACCGCCCCCGCTCTGAGTGATTCGTCTGAACCTGTGCCGCTGAAAGATCGCCACACGATCACGCTGGGTCTTTCCTGAACGACAGCTGAGTTTGGCGCGTCCTTTTCTGGGGTGTTGCGAACAACACCACCCTCCGCTGTGGATGATTTGTCAGAAACCATCGTACTTCTCGCAGATTCAGTGTCAGACTCGTACTCGGAGTCGGTCGATAAGTTTATCACCTCAGCTTCACCCCCAGCAGGGGTATTGTAATTGCTCGCAAACTGGTCCATAATGAGTAACTTTTACAACTATTATGGCTCTCGGCCAGTTTTTATAGTATTGTGAGGAGAAAAACACCACGACACCTGTTCAATCACGCTTAGCAGAACGGGGCCCCCCACTTGCTACTGTCACTCAAAAACACAACAACAACAACTACGTCATACCATTACATCCTGGGAATCTTTTTTTTTCCAAAACACATCTTTTTTCCAAAACACATCCTGGGAATCTTTTGAAAATTATTCCCACGCATCGTACCGGGCAAACCTCGGGTAGTTATCAAAAAGCATTCACACACACACACACACACACACACACACACACACACACACACACCATACCCCGAACCAACCACCCCACCCCACCCCACCGACGGTAAGTCCTCGCATCTTTTTTTTTTTTCATCCTTACTCTTAATTTTTCACACCCCTTTAAACTTTTACACAAAATTCACATCATTTTTTTCATTAACACTTCTCAAGAGGGGAAAATTTACTCACGCTTGCCACCACTCCCAACACGCACCCTGGGGAAAATTGAACATTTTATCACCGGAAAAAAAAATTCTTTACAACCTACAATAGTTGTTCACAGTTTTTACACACATCACCTCCTGGGAAAATTAGTTGCAATTTTCACACGTGACGTCATATAACTGATGTTTACATTTTTATACACATCAACCCCCTGGGAAAATACTTAACATATTTCACATGTGACTCATAAATCATTTTGACATTTACCGGGGTTAATAACTACTGACCATTTCACACTAAATCAAATTCATCTGTTCTATTTTTCTTCATCTTGTAACCTAATGGCAAAACTACTTACTCCAAGCATCATACAAAGGGCCAATCTAACTAGACCTCTTTTCTGTCTAGGCTAAATTTCTCTACCTAACCATACTGTAGCTTACACAAATACCCAAATGCTAGATCTGACTAACACCTGACTCTAAATCAAGCTCCTCCATATTCCACTGAGCTACACTCATACCAAGTTCTCTACCCAAGCAGCTACAGTTCTTGTCACTTCAGAATTAGCTCTTACAGAACAGAGATTTCTGACATCTGTCCTTCATGGACATATGTTCCCATACACAGCTAGAGTTATCTTCACGGTTTACTGCATTCCAAAATGCAAGACAGCCGTTTTAAGAGCACAAACACTGACGTAACTGCCTGGATATTCAGCATTTCAATACATAAATAAGCGTGAAATTAAAGGAATTTGTCCAAATGCTGCTGCTGCACTCTTTGACTGTTTAATAAAGTTAAGTTACTGCATAGGTGATATGGTCAAAACAGCAATTTGATGAAGTTGGTCTCAGCCGAACAATCCAATCAGCAACAGCCTTTAGGCTCTTGTGTGGGGTCACACTGTTTATTATGCAAACTATCTCAGTGTAATGAAAATGAACTGACACACAAACTGAGGAAAATAGGTGTGTTTAAAAATCACACTGGTTTATCACACAGACCAATCCAAAGCTAACATTTATGAAGTTTATTATGGGTATGGAGATGGGTAGAAAACAACACAGGCACATCTCTTGACTAACATATAAATGAACATGCTGTAAAAGGTTGCTAAGCAGTGATTTGGAAGGCTGAGGGAAATGGGGCAGGTTTTGAGATGCTCTCTCCCTGATGTTTGCAGTTTAGTCACAGCCCTTCCCTGTTGTACGGCCCATGGCTTTGTTTCTCACCAGGAGACCAGTATGAAAGTGCAAAATATGCATTATTATCTGAAAGTATTAGCAAATGTAATAGTTTTAATACATTTCATGCCAAATTTTAATCCTGCTTTGAGCAACCCTGCTAGAAAAAAAAAAATAAAACAGCATAGACCAGTAAGCATAGCATTTTTTTTCTTTTTTTTTCAGGTCACATCATGCTGGCCATCAATGTGTTGGTAAATACAGTACTGATAGTATGAAACTGTTATCATCTGTTAGTCAGATTTAGCCAAATTTTGGGGGATCATGGATGCTGAATACTGAAAGTACTGGTTAAAATACTAATAGAAATGTTTAATATAAAGCTGTAAAAATGCACTGGGATAAGTTATTGCTGTTGAAAATTTTGGTGGTGAGTTACAGCAAAGAGGTAGAAATTCAGTAAGATCAGCTATTAAATATAGGGTCCCACCTTCCATACACTTGTAGGGTTGGTATGCAAATTGGCTTTAAAATGTGAAGTTTCCCAGAGCAGCAGAAGTACTTCTGTTTTTCTTTGCTGAGCAACTTGGATGCATCTGAAGAGGGAGTCCTTGGAACAACCGGTGAATGATGAACATGTGAACCTTAACTGCAGGACGATCATTGATGTGGATGGGCAGCCACACCTATTTCCATTTGCCATTGGTCCAGGTGAAGTGATAAATTATAATAATGGCAACTGTGACTGGTATTGGTAACAGGTAAGATGTTTTAATACTTTGATGATGATGATTATTATTATACCCTTTAAGGACCCATGTGCTGCATTTGTGTGGTTTATGTACCCAAAGACATTATAATTTATTTTTATGTGTCTCTCTCTGTTGGATCAACAGACAGCAATGGCAGCCAACTGCCTAAATATGTTCTCTTGCATAAAAATCATTAGTCTATATGGCATTTACAAAAGTGTGGACAGTAAACTTTGAAAGCAAGCAAGGTATTTTGCTCCCAAGAACGTACATGAAATCTGAACATATTCTCAGTATTAATTGTGGTTGTATTTTATTTATTAAGGGATGGAAAGTTTACATAGTGGTTATGAGCGTGGTGTTCATACTGAGTTCACTTTCTGTATGTAACTAGGTGTAAAAGTAGTGAACACTGACAAGCAAGATTTACACGAATTATATAGTTTACATTACAGATCATTATTCTAACTGTGCTTTTTCTACTTTCATTTAAGCCTGCCGCCAATGAAAACCTCTGCCGAGGATCTACAGACAGTTATCATACGCGTATTTTTTTATTTATTTATTTTTAAACATATAAACTCTGTAAAATGTTCAGACAATCAGGTTGTTTTCTGGAGTTGTCTTTTCACACATGTATGGTACAGCTGGAGATTTTCTGTTTCAGACGTTCTCACTACAGGACATGTTCCAGGTGGTTTAGGTGAGGGCAGCACCCGTGTATGCAGGGGACATGGCATGATGCAAAATGTATGTTGTGGAAATCACAGCGTTTTGTTTACAGTACATCAAATATGGCGGACGATGCTACCAACTCATCCGTGATGATTTTTGCATTGATGTTAATTCTATATGTATTTGGACGTATTTGCAATATCAACAAAATTGTGGAAAGGGATATACAGGCAAGCTGAAAAACCTACCAAGCAGCTACACTCCAGGCACAAAGATCCCACTCGCCCACTGTAAATTCTCAGAAAAATTACCTGCTTTCTCTCACATTAAACACAAATCCTCTATGTAGAGAAGCTGAGGGAAGAAGAGAGCAAGTGCAAAAACATGTAATATTAAATGATCTGAATTAAATTCTTATATTATTATTTAATAATAAGAACAACACTACATTTTATGGATGAGCTAAAAATCATTGTCATTGGTTTAATAGAGTTTGAAGAATATTACATTATCACTACAGTTATTTAATAGAACATTTATTAGGATTAAGTCTAGTCTTGGTTCTTGCAACAAGAACAGACTTGAATATGAATATATATATATATATATATATATATATATATATATATATCTATCTATATATATATTATATATATATATAACCTTTATATAATGAAAATTAAGTCTGCATACAGAACACAACAATATTAAAATAAATTTGTCTACAATTGCATTTTCATATACCTTCCCGCGCTCAAGTCTGTGTACACCATGGTGTCACTAAGTTCAAGTGCAAAGCAAATAGTCATGACTCTTGGATGTTACATTAATATGAAATATTTAAGTTGTCAGGTGTGACTGCAAAATGAAACAAAAATTAGACGTGTGTATCTGCCATTATGGAAAATAATGAAATAAAATAATGACAAAATTATTAGTGTATGCAAATAAGGAAGGATAAGGAAAAAATAAATCCTGAAATCAATGATTGAGGCATTAATGTCAGACTTTTTGTATCTGTGGACAATTCAAGCTTTTGGATCCTTTTGGAAGGATGTCGTCCGAATAAAGTTTTTTTTTAACAAACAAATTTATTTGTAGTCATGTTTACACTTGAGCAAAATATTTTAGAACATAGTATATTTTAACATCATAACGCTGAGGTAATATTTACATATGTTGGCCGATTGTTAATGGCCCAGCTGTGGACAAACCCACACAGATCCTCCCAGCCCATTTAAAAGGCACTAAGTGTGGGTTGCCCGCATATAATATGAAATGGTGGGCACATGTGGGCCTCAATGTTGTCGAGCCATTCCAACAATGGGCTAAAAATGTGATCTTGAAATGTGGCTCACCACGGGCTACCCATTGTGGAGCCCCGGTCAGACAGAGGCATGTTTAGGCCCTAATGTCGGCAGCCCACCATTAGCCCTGATATGAGGGCTTAGTATGGGCTTCCAGCATGGGGCCCCGCATGTGCCATATATGCGCTTAGTGTTCCTACCAACCTAGCCCATTTGTTAAATGGGATTGAGCCACTCTGGTACTACTAAGACATCTTGGTACTACTGGCTCCTAATCCTCGGAAAAATTAGGGCAAAATATAAATTTAACACCATAACCACCAACAGGTTCCCAAGTAAAGCACATCTGTCCAGGCCCTATGTCCATACGTCCTCCCAAAAGAAGGGTTCCTGGCTTTCATACATTAGTGCCAGTAACTCAAACCCCTAACTCTGTTGCAAACACTGAAATGCGTGTAGACTTTTTATCAGTGTCATTAGTTATATAGTAAAATCTGCAACATTTACATTGTAAACATTGTCTAATTGGGAGGGCAACTAAAGTTACCAATGACAATGCTGTAACCTCAGAATATATTATTTATTAAAAACAAACTACAACATGTACATTTGAGTTAAACTTTTGTTTCTTAAATTTTACTGTGTTAGAGATAATATTTTAAAATGAAAAATGAAATAATGGTAAACAATTAAAAACCATAAAATAGGTGTAGCCCGGGAAAACGGGATGACAACTTATAAGCTATTGGGTCCGTTTATTCTCTATCAGGATTTCAAAGATTTGATGTAGTGAGAGGAATTCAGCTCAGTGTCACAAAAGTATAACAGCCAACTGAAACAAAGAAATAAAAAAAACAAAAATATAAATTTTAAATGGACCTGGCTCAAATACTCTTTCGGTCCGCTACAGCCTCTTATGAATACAGCTCAAAGAAAACAATTAGGCAAAATAACATAAGTACGTACAGTACAAATAATACGGTAGTGGCTGTTGTAAAGATAAACACACCATCAAAACCGCACCACTTTTGTTTTGTACAAAATCATCTATACAGCACATTTATCTAAATCCTCTCTTTTCTCAGAAAAATCAGTACTCACTTTGCTTGTGTGCGAAACACCAAAACACATGTAGCTTAGACCACTTAGACCAGTTTAGCTTCTCTCATTCACGGTAACTATATGAACAGAAATGGGAATATTCACCACCATTATTGACAATAGTACAATATTTTGCATTCCTATTACAACAAACTACCAACAAACTGAACATAAAACTCTATTAAGGGGCTGCCTTATAGCTTTTAACAGCTAACACGGATTATATAGGCAAACTGACCTGCTCAACTGCTGAGAAAGTCTCCATGCACACGAAATTTCTATCTTGTGCTTTAAACCTAGAAATATTTGACATCCCATCGTTAAACATCTAAAATAGCCAACAGCTTATGCTAGTGAAGCCTATTTTAGCGTTTACAGGAGTATAATTCGAATATTTTCACCTTTCCTCCCACAGCTAGTACACTGCAGCTCTAACCAGCTTCTTCTGGTTTCTTTGAATGCACTCGCTCGTTCTGTGCTCTGCAAAACAGCGCCCCCGTGAGGTCTTAAAGGCACAGGAACCTATTTATGCTTTTAGATTAATGTAGGTGAAACTGATAGGATCTAATTATCACCTGGCTACATAGGTATTAAAAACAAATTAGAAGACCTTAATATCACAAGTAAATAAAAGTAATAAATTCAACGTTTTTGGTCATTTTTGTTTAAATATTTAAATGAAAATTTAACTAACACTTTTACAATTGTTCATTACAGACATGATCAACAAATACAGCAATTTGTAAAAATCTAACTAATTTTTACTGTATTTTAAATATGAAAATGCAAAATGAACTGATCTTAAAATGTCAACATTTTCAGTAAAGATATGAACAAAAACAGCAATCTGAAAATCTTTTTACATTAAAACAAATCTATTCCAAGTCAACCAAAGACCTTTAATTTTTGTGTCTTTCAATGTCTTTGCCCATGTCTTGAATTTCTTCATCAGAGGAAGACTCTTGTAGTTAGAACCGGCAAAATGCCTGTTTGTCGACCTGATGCAATGTGATACGTACAGAGCTCAGTCTTGCGATTTCAGGAGATTTGCAGAAATCCACATTCATCTGGGCATATTCATTCATTTATTTGCTATAGGCCCCAGTGGTGTAGAGTTTTTTTCCTGTCACAGAGAAAAAGAAACAAACACAAGGGCCAAATATGCTTTAATTGAAAGTGAAAAAAGAAACTACTTAATATCATCAGGGAGGGATGCTGATCAACTGGGGTACAGGGGAGCTCCTGTGAGCATGATCATCAGAGGAACTAGAACTGGGACAGTGAAGCTGAATGATGACCTTCAGGTTCTGAAACCTTTGAAGAATCATTATTAGACTCCTTCGCTGTTGATTCTATGGATTCTGTGAAGGAATCTGAGAATTCTTCTAGGGAATCATAACACTGGCTCGTTTTTTTCTTTTTTGTGGGATCTGGAGTTGCCTTATTAGCCAGTCATTAGCCGGTGACCCAGAGAAGCCATTGGCAGGGGGACAGAGTGAGACAGTTGCAGACCTCTGGATTTCTCTCACAGCAGCTGCCTCTGAGACAAAGTTTAAGGGGATGTAAAATTGTTCTGACACTGCCTCAGAGTGGCATATGGATCTTTGCACCTTGCACCTCTTCTGTGGGCTGATGCCTTTTGTCTGGAAATACACAAGAATGTAGATCTTAGATAACAAAGTCCCTCTCACAGCAAGGGCTGCAAGAAGAAATGAGTTTCAAAGCTCATGTGGTATGGCATACTTACATGAGGTTCATATTTGGCGGAGGTTCATTTTCACCCCAGATTCTTTGTCCACTCCGTCTGGAAATATTCCAGTAGTCTTCTACATTGCCCCCTGATGAATTAAAAAAGGAAATAGGGTCAATGACCTTCCTTGATTTCCAGGAATGTGGTCATCCACCTATGCTCCTCACAGGTCAGGCAGATTTGGGCAAGATCATAAATGCCCGCTGATTCATGTTTTCCAACCTTTGTGGAAAAAAAAAAAGTATTAGCACAAACTTAGCTGTAACCAGAAATAAAAACAGACTGATAGAAGTATGTTCTTTTAATACAATCACCACATTGTCAATGAGGTAGAGGAGGCAGAAGTCAACAGCAACAGTCATGTTTGTCATTATGCCTTTTCTGTGTCCCGTTCCCATAGCGACATAGCCAGGGGTCCAAAATAGGAATTCAATACGAAACTGCATGATTCCTTCTTTAGCACTACTGTAAAAGATCTCACTAGCCAGAGCAAGATCACTAAGGTGTGAGAAAGCATCAGTGAGTAATACGGCTCGATAAACCTTGAAAGTCTCTGATTTTAGTCTTCACATTGCAACAAAGGGGTTAAACCCTTAAAAAATATTTTAAAAAGTTATACTTACTTTTGTTGAAACGTGTCATCAGGAAAGCATAGTTACCCTTTAGCAGATTCCCTTGTTAATCTGTTAATCTGCTTGATCACAGTTACTCCATTTTCCTTTTTTTTGGGGGGGTGGATTTCCCCCACAAGAAATTCCAAATAATCAGCCAGCTTCTGCTCTGTAAAACATAGTAAAAGTATGTGAACATATAAATGAAGTGTACACAAGCTAAATGTAAATTATACAAAATTATTTTACATACCGCATTTGGGGGAGTCAGCCACAGTAAAAGGGCTGTGGTGGCTGAACTTTTCACAGCTTTTTTCTTTTGTCAATCATGACAAGTTCTTCCTGGTCTTTGCCTTGCAATGTGGGGTGAAGGCACTCAACCCCGATTTGACTACTAACCCCGAGGAGTGATTTGTCAAATCACACAAGGTAAGAGGATAGGTTGAGAGGATTGAGCCTTTTCTTGGTCAGCAGATGAAGTAAGTGTGGACTCCTCAATCATAATAGCTCACACAGGAGAGTTAAATTTTTTCTGTTTTGTCTTGTAGCTGTCTCCTCTTTGATGTAGGTGTCGATTGGTTTGCTTGAGCCAAACCTTGCAGTGTTTCAACACTTACATCTTATAAGGACACCATAGGATGGCTCAGATTGGTTGCTTGAAGAATGGCCACTCTTTGTAAAATAGGATATCCGGCCATGGAAGTAAGTATGTCTAACTCAGATTTCTGAAAAACAATAGAATAATACCCCACAAAAAATGTAAATCATATTTACAATCATTTAGAAACGTGTTGTGTCCTATTTATGTCACTATAATAAACACATGCTTACTTCTACTTTGTGGCAAGCAAGGTTTTGTTTGTCTGACCTTGCAATGTATTTTTTGCCACAATCTGGCACTTGGCAATTGAAGATTCCTTTTATTCTAATAAAAACACACACAGACAGCAATTACCATACCATCAGTCAATCTCACACACAAACACAGGACACTACTTTTCTTGACTTCTTCCACTTAAAGGACCACAGGGGCGAAACCTCAAGCTGTGACACTGGATCCTAGGTGAACCTAGGTGGACAGAAACAAAACGCAAGAAAATTAGGCAAATAAATTGCAGATGCTGAAGAAACTGTGGATATCAAGGTGGTGCTCCTTAATGAATAAAAACTCACCTGGACTGATGTCTACACAAAACACATGGAGATCCTATCTTAACCAATAAGAGGAAAACTCTTTGAGCAGGCTAAATGACCTCTGGGCGTACAAATAACAAGTCATTTTAAATTCAGCTGCAGAAACTCGAATAAAGTGCAGGTAAAACCGTCAATAAAGTACAGCCATGAAATGTCACTTTTTTGTGCAAATAAAAAGAGCACCTTCAATATAACTTGTTAAAGACCCTGCACAGTGAGAAAAAAAAATACCCGAGAGTACAAGTGCAGTAACAAAGAATATTTCAGATAGAGATAATATGCAAGAAAGAATGAATCAGCAGAAAAGATTGCAGTTCAATAGAAAGACTGCAACTGATGTAAAAGTAAATCCCACATTTAAGCATTTCAATACGTATACAGTAAATGTACCAATAACAGTATATAGATCAATGCGAATGAAGTAGCACACCGAATGATCCCAAACATAGTTTAGTATACATAATACACTGCAGTTTGAATGCCCATACACAGTTTAATTTAGAGAGCACCTTGCAGTTTGACCTCTCAATGGTTTAGTGTAGAGAAAATATTGCAGTTTGATCTGTCTTCAGGTTCATGCAGAGAGCACATTGTACACATTGACTGCCAAACGCATTTTAGCGTACAGAACACATTGCACAGCTTGAATGTCCATACAGTCTAGTGCAGAGAACACATTGTAGTTTGAGTTCCCACCAATTTAGCATAGAGCACATGTTGCATAGTTTGACCTCCAAACAACAGTTTAGAGTAAAGAATGCACTGCAGTTTGAATATCCATACAGAGTTTTGTTTAGACACCTTTCACATTTTGATCTCCTAACACTTTAGGGCAGAGAATGCATCATAGTCTGAATACCCATACAGAGTTTACTGAAGGCCTTGCACAGTCTGACATCCCAAAAATTTACCGTAGAGAATGCATTGCAGTTTAAATACCCATACACAATTTATAGAATACCTTGCAGAGTTTGGCCTCCCAGCAACAGTTTAGGGTAGAGAACACATTGCAGTTTGAATACCCATACACAGTTTAGAGAATGGCTTGTACAGTTTGGCCTTCCAGCAACCGTTTGTGTTACAGAACGCATTGCAGTTTGTATACCCATATAGTATAGAGAATGCCTTGCACAATTTGGCCTCCCAGCAACCGTTTGTGGTACAGAACGCATTGCAGTTTGAATACCCACACAGTTTAGAGAATGCCTTGCACAATTTGGTTTAGTTTAGAAAACGGCTTATACGGTCTGAACACTCATACACAGTTTAGTTCAGAGAACACCCTTCACTTTTTGACCACTCAAACAGTTTAGTGTAGAGAACGCACTGCAGTTTGAATACCTATACACAGTTTAGAGAATGGCTTGTACAGTTTGGCCTCCCAGCAACCGTTTGTGGTACAGAACGCATTGCAGTTTGAATACCCATACAGTTTAGAGAATGCCTTGCACAATTTGGCTTCCCAGCAACCGTTTGTGGTACAGAACGCATTGCAGTTTGTATACCCATATAGTTTAGAGAATGCCTTGCACAATTTGGCCTCCCAGCAACAGTCTGTGGTACAGAACGCATTGCAGTTTGAATACCCATACAGTATAGAGAATGCCTTGCACAATTTGGCTTCCCAGCAACCGTTTGTGGTACAGAACGCATTGCAGTTTGTATACCCATATAGTTTAGAGAATGCCTTGCACAATTTGGCCTCCCAGCAACCGTTTGTGGTACAGAATGCATTGCAGTTTGAATACCCACACAGTTTAGAGAATGCCTTGCACAATTTGGTTTAGTTTAGAAAACGGCTTATACGGTCTGAACACTCATACACAGTTTAGTTCAGAGAACACCCTTCACTTTTTGACCACTCAAACAGTTTAGTGTAGAGAACGCACTGCAGTTTGAATACCTATACACAGTTTAGAGAATGGCTTGTACAGTTTGGCCTCCCAGCAACCGTTTGTGGTACAGAACGCATTGCAGTTTGAATACACATACAATTTAGAGAATGCCTTGCACAATTTGGCTTCCCAGCAACCGTTTGTGGTACAGAACGCATTGCAGTTTGTATACCCATATAGTTTAGAGAATGCCTTGCACAATTTGGCCTCCCAGCAACAGTTTGTGGTACAGAATGCATTGCAGTTTGAATACCCACACAGTTTAGAGAATGCCTTGCACAATTTGGTTTAGTTTAGAAAACGGCTTATACAGTCTGAACACTCATACACAGTTTAGTTCAGAGAACACCCTTCACTTTTTGACCACTCAAAAACAGTTTAGTGTAGAGAACACACTGCAGTTTGAATACCTATACACAGTTTAGAGAATGGTTTGCACAGTTTGACCTTGCAATAACAGAGTTTAGTGTAAAGCACATGTCTTCTGTTTGACTTCCTGACAGCCTAATGTAGAGAAAAATTGTGTGTGTGGAGAGAGCAATCTGTACAGAGTGAAGAACATGAATCACTGATCACTCACATACTGTGTAGGGAATACAACATCAGTGCAGCATACCAGTGGCATAGGCAGGAATAAATTTTCAGGTAGGCCTGTGGAAAAAGTGGGTTGGACAACTTCGTAGAAACAAGTTCTAAACATGCTATATACCACAAAGTTGTAACATCATGCTTTAGCCAATTACTGATGGCAGTGCAGTCATCATTATTCCTTCTCCAACGATTCTGCCCTGATACAAAATAATAGCAAGAATCAACTGACATCAACCAAAATGCTGGATTTGCATACACCCCAACCAACAGCACGAAAAAACATTTTCTGAAAATGCAAACTGAATTTTTAAATCAGGTAAAAGTTTTACTTTGATTTTTATTTGTTACATCTCTCTGTCTCTCTATTGCTTCTTGGTCCTAACTGATTACTGTAAAAGATTACGCTAAAAACACATTATAAAAGTCTGTATCAAACCACAAATAACAGGAGAGTAGGTTGTCATGCAATGTTAAGGTTTGAGTGAAAACTAGCTTTCTGTCAGGCATACGCATTATGTGCATTCTTATTGCATAGGCCAGATGACATCAGGAAGTAAACAAACAGGGAGTGAAGCTAGAGTGTTGAGCTAAGTTAGTGTCTCTGCAAACGGCACACAAAACACATGAAAATCCCATTTTGCCTAATCAGAAGAAATCTATGCTACACTGTGATGCTCTAAAGCGACGTCTGAGCTCAGACACTGCCAAAAATAAAAACCAGTGCCAGTACCTAGAAAGAAAGATACAAAATTAAACATGGCCTAAGTGCAAAACAAAGCTTTTCAATAAGTACTTGGACTAGTGCTCATTAAAGTGCTTCATGAAGAAAAGGCTCTTCAAATTACCCTTGATGACTGTGAGGGAGTCTGCTGTTCAGACATCTAGTAGAAGTTCATTCCACCACTTGTGGGCCTGGAGGGAAAACGGTCTTGATATTCGTCTTCTACACATCTTAAAGAATGGCGGGTCAAGCCGAGTTGTATTGCGGGTTTTAATTATGACATGATGTTACAGGAAGACAGTGAAGGGAATGCAGCAGTGAAGTGGGTCTTCTGGACAGCAGATTGGTAATTCCAAAGGCCACCTGCCAGCCTGGACTTGGATTGTGACAACCATAGGGGCTTGATAAGAGTATTGTGGGTTCTGCAACAACGATAGAGTTCTCTAAATCTGTGAGATGTGTAAATAAGTACTGAAAAACACATGGTTGATATGCAAAAATGCAGTATTGGGAAGAAAAACACTAAATAAGGAATAACAAACGATACTTAGCCAAGGTTGATAGGGCCCGTCTTTATGTTGATGATCAGTGGGAAATATTGGTATATCCAACTAGCCGCCACAGACATTCACGTCCATGGCAGATGCCTCCTCCAATCATCAGCATCGTAACTGATAGCTCAGTCTACAAGTCGCACCTTAGGCTAACCTAAAACCACAACTGAAACTGCAGACACAGGAGAAAACGAATCACTGATCACTCCAATTTACAACGCAGCCAATACAAAACCAATTATTAAACACCACAGTTTGGTGTAGAAAAAGCAAAAAACGGAATGACAGTGGAAACAAACACAGCTCTCTCCACTCTGGTGTCCAACTCTGTCTCGTTCTTCTGAAGTCACTTCATGACGCAGACTCAAAACACAAAGACAGAAAAGACAAATTGATGAGCAATGAAAAAGACTTGTTGTTACATGGTGGAAAACACTAAACAAAAAAATTGCAAACCATCAAGCCAAACTCAAGAGGAATAACGGAGAGTGCCTGGCTGTCTTCCGTGTGTCCTTGGTGTAGTGATCCTCAACACTTCTTCTCTGAACACTGACTTGCACTTCATCCTCTGGGCGGTCCAGCCAGGCACAGACGTCAGCAATTCCAGGCCAGGAGGAACCTAGCTGAGAATAATTCCATGCTAATTAAAGCATTTTTCAATTTTAATTCAGCAATATTCAAGAGAATTTATACATATCCCCAAAATATGGCAATAATTTGATGTCAAATCTTTTCCCCTTACCATCTGCTCATTTGCACACAAAGTGTAGTGAAATCAAACCCAGTGTTGGTCAATAACGGTGTTCAAAAGGGTCTCACTACAGGTCACCACTTTTCTGGACTTCTTCCACTTGCAGGACCGCAGAGGAGAATCCTCAACCTGTGGTACTGGGTCCAAGGTGAACCCAGCAGGGTGGACAGAGAAAAGCAAGGAAATTAGCCAAATGAAAATGGCAGAGGTTGAAGAAACTGTGTGGATATCGAGGTGGTGCTCCTTAATGAAGAAAAACTTACCCTGACTGATGTCCACACAAAACAAATGAAGATCTTATCTTGCCTAATCAGAGGAAAACTATGCCACGCTGACATGCCCTAACACTACCTTTGAGCTCAGACAATGGCAGGAATAAAAGCCAGTGGCAGTACCTAGAAAGAAAGATACAAAATGAAACATGGCCTAAGTGCAAAACAATGCATTCCGATAAGTACTTGGACTAGTGCTCATTAAAGTGCTTCATGAACAAAAGGCTCTTCAAATCACCCTTGATGACTGTGAGGGAGTCTGCTGTTCAGGCAGCCAGTGCAAGTTCGGTCCACCACTTGGGGCCCTGGATGGAGAAGGGTCTTGATGCTCGTCTTCTATACATCTTAATGGATGGTGGGTGAAAGCGAGCTGTATTGTAGCTCCAAAGGCTCGAGTGACGGATTGAATTTTGATGATTGCCATGAGGTAAACAGTGGCTCATCCATTCTTGGATTTGCAAGCAAGCATTAGGGTTTTAATTATGAGGTGATGTTACAGGAAGAGTGAAGGGAACGCAGCAGTGTCTCTGTCAAAGTCCTTGTCAAAAGCAGAACGTGCAGCACGTTGGAGGGATGCTAAAGCCGAGGTGAAGTGGGTCTTCTGGACGGCAGATTGGTAATTCCAGAGCCCACCTGCCAGCCTGGACTTGGATTGTGACAACCGTAGGGGCTTGATAAGAGTACTGTGGGTTCTGCAACAACGATAGAGTTCTCTAAATCTGTGAGATGTGTAAATAAGTACCGAAAAACACATGGTTGATATGCAAAAATGCAGTATTGGGAAGAAAAACACTAAATAAGGAATAACAAACGATACTTAGCCAAGGTTGATAGGGCCCGTCTTTATGTTGATGATCAGTGGGAAATATTGGTATATCCAACTAGCCGCCACAGACATTCACGTCCATGGCAGATGCCTCCTCCAATCATCAGCATCGTAACTGATAGCTCAGTCTACAAGTCGCACCTTAGGCTAACCTAAAACCACAACTGAAACTGCAGACACAGCAGAAAACGAATCACTGATCACTCCAATTTACAACGCAGCCAATACAAAACCAATTATTAAACACCACAGTTTGGTGTAGAAAAAGCAAAAAACTGAATGATAGTGGAAACAAACACAGCTCTCTCCACTCTGGTGTCCAACTCCGTCTCGTTCTTCTGAAGTCACTTCATGACGCAGACTCAAAACACAAAGACAGAAAAGACAAATTGATGAGCAATGAAAAAGACTTGTTGTTACATGGTGGAAAACACTAAACAAAAAAATTGCAAACCATCAAGCCAAACTCAAGAGGAATAACGGAGAGTGCCTGGCTGTCTTCCGTGTGTCCTTGGTGTAGTGATCCTCAACACTTCTTCTCTGAACACTGACTTGCACTTCATCCTCTGGGCGGTCCAGCCAGGCACAGACGTCAGCAATTCCAGGCCAGGAGGAACCTAGCTGAGAATAATTCCATGCTAATTAAAGCATTTTTCAATTTTAATTCAGCAATATTCAAGGGAATTTATACATATCCCCAAAATATGGCAATCATTTGAGGTCAAATCTTTTCCCCTTACCATCTGCTCATTTGCACACAAAGTGTAGTGAAATCAAACCCAGTGTTGGTCAATAACGGTGTTCAAAAGGGTCTCACTACAGGTCACCACTTTTCTGGACTTCTTCCACTTGCAGGACCGCAGAGGAGAATCCTCAACCTGTGGTACTGGGTCCAAGGTGAACCCAGCAGGGTGGACAGAGAAAAGCAAGGAAATTAGCCAAATGAAAATGGCAGAGGTTGAAGAAACTGTGTGGATATCGAGGTGGTGCTCCTTAATGAAGAAAAACTTACCCTGACTGATGTCCACACAAAACAAATGAAGATCTTATCTTGCCTAATCGGAGGAAAACTATGCCACGCTGACATGCCCTAACACTACCTTTGAGCTCAGACAATGGCAGGAATAAAAGCCAGTGGCAGTACCTAGAAAGAAAGATACAAAATGAAACATGGCCTAAGTGCAAAACAATGCATTCCGATAAGTACTTGGACTAGTGCTCATTAAAGTGCTTCATGAACAAAAGGCTCTTCAAATCACCCTTGATGACTGTGAGGGAGTCTGCTGTTCAGGCAGCCAGTGCAAGTTCGGTCCACCACTTGGGGCCCTGGATGGAGAAGGGTCTTGATGCTCGTCTTCTATACATCTTAATGGATGGTGGGTGAAAGCGAGCTGTATTGTAGCTCCAAAGGCTCGAGTGACGGATTGAATTTTGATGATTGCCATGAGGTAAACAGTGGCTCATCCATTCTTGGATTTGCAAGCAAGCATTAGGGTTTTAATTATGAGGTGATGTTACAGGAAGAGTGAAGGGAACGCAGCAGTGTCTCTGTCAAAGTCCTTGTCAAAAGCAGAACGTGCAGCACGTTGGAGGGATGCTAAAGCCGAGGTGAAGTGGGTCTTCTGGACGGCAGATTGGTAATTCCAGAGCCCACCTGCCAGCCTGGACTTGGATTGTGACAACCGTAGGGGCTTGATAAGAGTATTGTGGGTTCTGCAACAACGATAGAGTCCTCTAAATCTGTGAGATGTGTAAATAAGTACCGAAAAACACATGGTTGATATGCAAAAATGCAGTATTGGGAAGAAAAACACTAAATAAGGAATAACAAACGATACTTAGCCAAGGTTGATAGGGCCCGTCTTTATGTTGATGATCAGTGGGAAATATTGGTATATCCAACTAGCCGCCACAGACATTCACGTCCATGGCAGATGCCTCCTCCAATCATCAGCATCGTAACTGATAGCTCAGTCTACAAGTCGCACCTTAGGCTAACCTAAAACCACAACTGAAACTGCAGACACAGGAGAAAACGAATCACTGATCACTCCAATTTACAACGCAGCCAATACAAAACCAATTATTAAACACCACAGTTTGGTGTAGAAAAAGCAAAAAACTGAATGATAGTGGAAACAAACACAGCTCTCTCCACTCTGGTGTCCAACTCCGTCTCGTTCTTCTGAAGTCACTTCATGACGCAGACTCAAAACACAAAGACAGAAAAGACAAATTGATGAGCAATGAAAAAGACTTGTTGTTACATGGTGGAAAACACTAAACAAAAAAATTGCAAACCATCAAGCCAAACTCAAGAGGAATAACGGAGAGTGCCTGGCTGTCTTCCGTGTGTCCTTGGTGTAGTGATCCTCAACACTTCTTCTCTGAACACTGACTTGCACTTCATCCTCTGGGCGGTCCAGCCAGGCACAGACGTCAGCAATTCCAGGCCAGGAGGAACCTAGCTGAGAATAATTCCATGCTAATTAAAGCATTTTTCAATTTTAATTCAGCAATATTCAAGGGAATTTATACATATCCCCAAAATATGGCAATAATTTCATGTCAAATCTTTTCCCCTTACCATCTGCTCATTTGCACACAAAGTGTAGTGAAATCAAACCCAGTGTTGGTCAATAACGGTGTTCAAAAGGGTCTCACTACAGGTCACCACTTTTCTGGACTTCTTCCACTTGCAGGACCGCAGAGGAGAATCCTCAACCTGTGGTACTGGGTCCAAGGTGAACCCAGCAGGGTGGACAGAGAAAAGCAAGGAAATTAGCCAAATGAAAATGGCAGAGGTTGAAGAAACTGTGTGGATATCGAGGTGGTGCTCCTTAATGAAGAAAAACTTACCCTGACTGATGTCCACACAAAACAAATGAAGATCTTATCTTGCCTAATCGGAGGAAAACTATGCCACGCTGACATGCCCTAACACTACCTTTGAGCTCAGACAATGGCAGGAATAAAAGCCAGTGGCAGTACCTAGAAAGAAAGATACAAAATGAAACATGGCCTAAGTGCAAAACAATGCATTCCGATAAGTACTTGGACTAGTGCTCATTAAAGTGCTTCATGAACAAAAGGCTCTTCAAATCACCCTTGATGACTGTGAGGGAGTCTGCTGTTCAGGCAGCCAGTGCAAGTTCGGTCCACCACTTGGGGCCCTGGATGGAGAAGGGTCTTGATGCTCGTCTTCTATACATCTTAATGGATGGTGGGTGAAAGCGAGCTGTATTGTAGCTCCAAAGGCTCGAGTGACGGATTGAATTTTGATGATTGCCATGAGGTAAACAGTGGCTCATCCATTCTTGGATTTGCAAGCAAGCATTAGGGTTTTAATTATGAGGTGATGTTACAGGAAGAGTGAAGGGAACGCAGCAGTGTCTCTGTCAAAGTCCTTGTCAAAAGCAGAACGTGCAGCACGTTGGAGGGATGCTAAAGCCGAGGTGAAGTGGGTCTTCTGGACGGCAGATTGGTAATTCCAGAGCCCACCTGCCAGCCTGGACTTGGATTGTGACAACCGTAGGGGCTTGATAAGAGTATTGTGGGTTCTGCAACAACGATAGAGTCCTCTAAATCTGTGAGATGTGTAAATAAGTACCGAAAAACACATGGTTGATATGCAAAAATGCAGTATTGGGAAGAAAAACACTAAATAAGGAATAACAAACGATACTTAGCCAAGGTTGATAGGGCCCGTCTTTATGTTGATGATCAGTGGGAAATATTGGTATATCCAACTAGCCGCCACAGACATTCACGTCCATGGCAGATGCCTCCTCCAATCATCAGCATCGTAACTGATAGCTCAGTCTACAAGTCGCACCTTAGGCTAACCTAAAACCACAACTGAAACTGCAGACACAGGAGAAAACGAATCACTGATCACTCCAATTTACAACGCAGCCAATACAAAACCAATTATTAAACACCACAGTTTGGTGTAGAAAAAGCAAAAAACTGAATGATAGTGGAAACAAACACAGCTCTCTCCACTCTGGTGTCCAACTCCGTCTCGTTCTTCTGAAGTCACTTCATGACGCAGACTCAAAACACAAAGACAGAAAAGACAAATTGATGAGCAATGAAAAAGACTTGTTGTTACATGGTGGAAAACACTAAACAAAAAAATTGCAAACCATCAAGCCAAACTCAAGAGGAATAACGGAGAGTGCCTGGCTGTCTTCCGTGTGTCCTTGGTGTAGTGATCCTCAACACTTCTTCTCTGAACACTGACTTGCACTTCATCCTCTGGGCGGTCCAGCCAGGCACAGACGTCAGCAATTCCAGGCCAGGAGGAACCTAGCTGAGAATAATTCCATGCTAATTAAAGCATTTTTCAATTTTAATTCAGCAATATTCAAGGGAATTTATACATATCCCCAAAATATGGCAATCATTTGATGTCAAATCTTTTCCCCTTACCATCTGCTCATTTGCACACAAAGTGTAGTGAAATCAAACCCAGTGTTGGTCAATAACGGTGTTCAAAAGGGTCTCACTACAGGTCACCACTTTTCTGGACTTCTTCCACTTGCAGGACCGCAGAGGAGAATCCTCAACCTGTGGTACTGGGTCCAAGGTGAACCCAGCAGGGTGGACAGAGAAAAGCAAGGAAATTAGCCAAATGAAAATGGCAGAGGTTGAAGAAACTGTGTGGATATCGAGGTGGTGCTCCTTAATGAAGAAAAACTTACCCTGACTGATGTCCACACAAAACAAATGAAGATCTTATCTTGCCTAATCGGAGGAAAACTATGCCACGCTGACATGCCCTAACACTACCTTTGAGCTCAGACAATGGCAGGAATAAAAGCCAGTGGCAGTACCTAGAAAGAAAGATACAAAATGAAACATGGCCTAAGTGCAAAACAATGCATTCCGATAAGTACTTGGACTAGTGCTCATTAAAGTGCTTCATGAACAAAAGGCTCTTCAAATCACCCTTGATGACTGTGAGGGAGTCTGCTGTTCAGGCAGCCAGTGCAAGTTCGGTCCACCACTTGGGGCCCTGGATGGAGAAGGGTCTTGATGCTCGTCTTCTATACATCTTAATGGATGGTGGGTGAAAGCGAGCTGTATTGTAGCTCCAAAGGCTCGAGTGACGGATTGAATTTTGATGATTGCCATGAGGTAAACAGTGGCTCATCCATTCTTGGATTTGCAAGCAAGCATTAGGGTTTTAATTATGAGGTGATGTTACAGGAAGAGTGAAGGGAACGCAGCAGTGTCTCTGTCAAAGTCCTTGTCAAAAGCAGAACGTGCAGCACGTTGGAGGGATGCTAAAGCCGAGGTGAAGTGGGTCTTCTGGACGGCAGATTGGTAATTCCAGAGCCCACCTGCCAGCCTGGACTTGGATTGTGACAACCGTAGGGGCTTGATAAGAGTATTGTGGGTTCTGCAACAACGATAGAGTCCTCTAAATCTGTGAGATGTGTAAATAAGTACCGAAAAACACATGGTTGATATGCAAAAATGCAGTATTGGGAAGAAAAACACTAAATAAGGAATAACAAACGATACTTAGCCAAGGTTGATAGGGCCCGTCTTTATGTTGATGATCAGTGGGAAATATTGGTATATCCAACTAGCCGCCACAGACATTCACGTCCATGGCAGATGCCTCCTCCAATCATCAGCATCGTAACTGATAGCTCAGTCTACAAGTCGCACCTTAGGCTAACCTAAAACCACAACTGAAACTGCAGACACAGGAGAAAACGAATCACTGATCACTCCAATTTACAACGCAGCCAATACAAAACCAATTATTAAACACCACAGTTTGGTGTAGAAAAAGCAAAAAACTGAATGATAGTGGAAACAAACACAGCTCTCTCCACTCTGGTGTCCAACTCCGTCTCGTTCTTCTGAAGTCACTTCATGACGCAGACTCAAAACACAAAGACAGAAAAGACAAATTGATGAGCAATGAAAAAGACTTGTTGTTACATGGTGGAAAACACTAAACAAAAAAATTGCAAACCATCAAGCCAAACTCAAGAGGAATAACGGAGAGTGCCTGGCTGTCTTCCGTGTGTCCTTGGTGTAGTGATCCTCAACACTTCTTCTCTGAACACTGACTTGCACTTCATCCTCTGGGCGGTCCAGCCAGGCACAGACGTCAGCAATTCCAGGCCAGGAGGAACCTAGCTGAGAATAATTCCATGCTAATTAAAGCATTTTTCAATTTTAATTCAGCAATATTCAAGGGAATTTATACATATCCCCAAAATATGGCAATAATTTCATGTCAAATCTTTTCCCCTTACCATCTGCTCATTTGCACACAAAGTGTAGTGAAATCAAACCCAGTGTTGGTCAATAACGGTGTTCAAAAGGGTCTCACTACAGGTCACCACTTTTCTGGACTTCTTCCACTTGCAGGACCGCAGAGGAGAATCCTCAACCTGTGGTACTGGGTCCAAGGTGAACCCAGCAGGGTGGACAGAGAAAAGCAAGGAAATTAGCCAAATGAAAATGGCAGAGGTTGAAGAAACTGTGTGGATATCGAGGTGGTGCTCCTTAATGAAGAAAAACTTACCCTGACTGATGTCCACACAAAACAAATGAAGATCTTATCTTGCCTAATCGGAGGAAAACTATGCCACGCTGACATGCCCTAACACTACCTTTGAGCTCAGACAATGGCAGGAATAAAAGCCAGTGGCAGTACCTAGAAAGAAAGATACAAAATGAAACATGGCCTAAGTGCAAAACAATGCATTCCGATAAGTACTTGGACTAGTGCTCATTAAAGTGCTTCATGAACAAAAGGCTCTTCAAATCACCCTTGATGACTGTGAGGGAGTCTGCTGTTCAGGCAGCCAGTGCAAGTTCGGTCCACCACTTGGGGCCCTGGATGGAGAAGGGTCTTGATGCTCGTCTTCTATACATCTTAATGGATGGTGGGTGAAAGCGAGCTGTATTGTAGCTCCAAAGGCTCGAGTGACGGATTGAATTTTGATGATTGCCATGAGGTAAACAGTGGCTCATCCATTCTTGGATTTGCAAGCAAGCATTAGGGTTTTAATTATGAGGTGATGTTACAGGAAGAGTGAAGGGAACGCAGCAGTGTCTCTGTCAAAGTCCTTGTCAAAAGCAGAACGTGCAGCACGTTGGAGGGATGCTAAAGCCGAGGTGAAGTGGGTCTTCTGGACGGCAGATTGGTAATTCCAGAGCCCACCTGCCAGCCTGGACTTGGATTGTGACAACCGTAGGGGCTTGATAAGAGTATTGTGGGTTCTGCAACAACGATAGAGTCCTCTAAATCTGTGAGATGTGTAAATAAGTACCGAAAAACACATGGTTGATATGCAAAAATGCAGTATTGGGAAGAAAAACACCAAATAAAGAATAACAAACGATACTTAGCCAAGGTTGATAGGGCCCGTCTTTATGTTGATGATCAGTGGGAAATATTGGTATATCCAACTAGCCGCCACAGACATTCACGTCCATGGCAGATGCCTCCTCCAATCATCAGCATCGTAACTGATAGCTCAGTCTACAAGTCGCACCTTAGGCTAACCTAAAACCACAACTGAAACTGCAGACACAGGAGAAAACGAATCACTGATCACTCCAATTTACAACGCAGCCAATACAAAACCAATTATTAAACACCACAGTTTGGTGTAGAAAAAGCAAAAAACTGAATGATAGTGGAAACAAACACAGCTCTCTCCACTCTGGTGTCCAACTCCGTCTCGTTCTTCTGAAGTCACTTCATGACGCAGACTCAAAACACAAAGACAGAAAAGACAAATTGATGAGCAATGAAAAAGACTTGTTGTTACATGGTGGAAAACACTAAACAAAAAAATTGCAAACCATCAAGCCAAACTCAAGAGGAATAACGGAGAGTGCCTGGCTGTCTTCCGTGTGTCCTTGGTGTAGTGATCCTCAACACTTCTTCTCTGAACACTGACTTGCACTTCATCCTCTGGGCGGTCCAGCCAGGCACAGACGTCAGCAATTCCAGGCCAGGAGGAACCTAGCTGAGAATAATTCCATGCTAATTAAAGCATTTTTCAATTTTAATTCAGCAATATTCAAGGGAATTTATACATATCCCCAAAATATGGCAATAATTTCATGTCAAATCTTTTCCCCTTACCATCTGCTCATTTGCACACAAAGTGTAGTGAAATCAAACCCAGTGTTGGTCAATAACGGTGTTCAAAAGGGTCTCACTACAGGTCACCACTTTTCTGGACTTCTTCCACTTGCAGGACCGCAGAGGAGAATCCTCAACCTGTGGTACTGGGTCCAAGGTGAACCCAGCAGGGTGGACAGAGAAAAGCAAGGAAATTAGCCAAATGAAAATGGCAGAGGTTGAAGAAACTGTGTGGATATCGAGGTGGTGCTCCTTAATGAAGAAAAACTTACCCTGACTGATGTCCACACAAAACAAATGAAGATCTTATCTTGCCTAATCGGAGGAAAACTATGCCACGCTGACATGCCCTAACACTACCTTTGAGCTCAGACAATGGCAGAAATAAAAGCCAGTGGCAGTACCTAGAAAGAAAGATACAAAATGAAACATGGCCTAAGTGCAAAACAATGCATTCCGATAAGTACTTGGACTAGTGCTCATTAAAGTGCTTCATGAACAAAAGGCTCTTCAAATCACCCTTGATGACTGTGAGGGAGTCTGCTGTTCAGGCAGCCAGTGCAAGTTCGGTCCACCACTTGGGGCCCTGGATGGAGAAGGGTCTTGATGCTCGTCTTCTATACATCTTAATGGATGGTGGGTGAAAGCGAGCTGTATTGTAGCTCCAAAGGCTCGAGTGACGGATTGAATTTTGATGATTGCCATGAGGTAAACAGTGGCTCATCCATTCTTGGATTTGCAAGCAAGCATTAGGGTTTTAATTATGAGGTGATGTTACAGGAAGAGTGAAGGGAACGCAGCAGTGTCTCTGTCAAAGTCCTTGTCAAAAGCAGAACGTGCAGCACGTTGGAGGGATGCTAAAGCCGAGGTGAAGTGGGTCTTCTGGACGGCAGATTGGTAATTCCAGAGCCCACCTGCCAGCCTGGACTTGGATTGTGACAACCGTAGGGGCTTGATAAGAGTATTGTGGGTTCTGCAACAACGATAGAGTCCTCTAAATCTGTGAGATGTGTAAATAAGTACCGAAAAACACATGGTTGATATGCAAAAATGCAGTATTGGGAAGAAAAACACTAAATAAGGAATAACAAACGATACTTAGCCAAGGTTGATAGGGCCCGTCTTTATGTTGATGATCAGTGGGAAATATTGGTATATCCAACTAGCCGCCACAGACATTCACGTCCATGGCAGATGCCTCCTCCAATCATCAGCATCGTAACTGATAGCTCAGTCTACAAGTCGCACCTTAGGCTAACCTAAAACCACAACTGAAACTGCAGACACAGGAGAAAACGAATCACTGATCACTCCAATTTACAACGCAGCCAATACAAAACCAATTATTAAACACCACAGTTTGGTGTAGAAAAAGCAAAAAACTGAATGATAGTGGAAACAAACACAGCTCTCTCCACTCTGGTGTCCAACTCCGTCTCGTTCTTCTGAAGTCACTTCATGACGCAGACTCAAAACACAAAGACAGAAAAGACAAATTGATGAGCAATGAAAAAGACTTGTTGTTACATGGTGGAAAACACTAAACAAAAAAATTGCAAACCATCAAGCCAAACTCAAGAGGAATAACGGAGAGTGCCTGGCTGTCTTCCGTGTGTCCTTGGTGTAGTGATCCTCAACACTTCTTCTCTGAACACTGACTTGCACTTCATCCTCTGGGCGGTCCAGCCAGGCACAGACGTCAGCAATTCCAGGCCAGGAGGAACCTAGCTGAGAATAATTCCATGCTAATTAAAGCATTTTTCAATTTTAATTCAGCAATATTCAAGGGAATTTATACATATCCCCAAAATATGGCAATAATTTGATGTCAAATCTTTTCCCCTTACCATCTGCTCATTTGCACACAAAGTGTAGTGAAATCAAACCCAGTGTTGGTCAATAACGGTGTTCAAAAGGGTCTCACTACAGGTCACCACTTTTCTGGACTTCTTCCACTTGCAGGACCGCAGAGGAGAATCCTCAACCTGTGGTACTGGGTCCAAGGTGAACCCAGCAGGGTGGACAGAGAAAAGCAAGGAAAT
Source organism: Colossoma macropomum (assembly GCF_904425465.1). Taxonomy (NCBI): domain Eukaryota; kingdom Metazoa; phylum Chordata; class Actinopteri; order Characiformes; family Serrasalmidae; genus Colossoma; species Colossoma macropomum. The sequence continues at coordinate 45,941,595 of NW_023494789.1, forward strand.
TAGCCAAATGAAAATGGCAGAGGTTGAAGAAACTGTGTGGATATCGAGGTGGTGCTCCTTAATGAAGAAAAACTTACCCTGACTGATGTCCACACAAAACAAATGAAGATCTTATCTTGCCTAATCGGAGGAAAACTATGCCACGCTGACATGCCCTAACACTACCTTTGAGCTCAGACAATGGCAGGAATAAAAGCCAGTGGCAGTACCTAGAAAGAAAGATACAAAATGAAACATGGCCTAAGTGCAAAACAATGCATTCCGATAAGTACTTGGACTAGTGCTCATTAAAGTGCTTCATGAACAAAAGGCTCTTCAAATCACCCTTGATGACTGTGAGGGAGTCTGCTGTTCAGGCAGCCAGTGCAAGTTCGGTCCACCACTTGGGGCCCTGGATGGAGAAGGGTCTTGATGCTCGTCTTCTATACATCTTAATGGATGGTGGGTGAAAGCGAGCTGTATTGTAGCTCCAAAGGCTCGAGTGACGGATTGAATTTTGATGATTGCCATGAGGTAAACAGTGGCTCATCCATTCTTGGATTTGCAAGCAAGCATTAGGGTTTTAATTATGAGGTGATGTTACAGGAAGAGTGAAGGGAACGCAGCAGTGTCTCTGTCAAAGTCCTTGTCAAAAGCAGAACGTGCAGCACGTTGGAGGGATGCTAAAGCCGAGGTGAAGTGGGTCTTCTGGACGGCAGATTGGTAATTCCAGAGCCCACCTGCCAGCCTGGACTTGGATTGTGACAACCGTAGGGGCTTGATAAGAGTATTGTGGGTTCTGCAACAACGATAGAGTCCTCTAAATCTGTGAGATGTGTAAATAAGTACCGAAAAACACATGGTTGATATGCAAAAATGCAGTATTGGGAAGAAAAACACTAAATAAGGAATAACAAACGATACTTAGCCAAGGTTGATAGGGCCCGTCTTTATGTTGATGATCAGTGGGAAATATTGGTATATCCAACTAGCCGCCACAGACATTCACGTCCATGGCAGATGCCTCCTCCAATCATCAGCATCGTAACTGATAGCTCAGTCTACAAGTCGCACCTTAGGCTAACCTAAAACCACAACTGAAACTGCAGACACAGGAGAAAACGAATCACTGATCACTCCAATTTACAACGCAGCCAATACAAAACCAATTATTAAACACCACAGTTTGGTGTAGAAAAAGCAAAAAACTGAATGATAGTGGAAACAAACACAGCTCTCTCCACTCTGGTGTCCAACTCCGTCTCGTTCTTCTGAAGTCACTTCATGACGCAGACTCAAAACACAAAGACAGAAAAGACAAATTGATGAGCAATGAAAAAGACTTGTTGTTACATGGTGGAAAACACTAAACAAAAAAATTGCAAACCATCAAGCCAAACTCAAGAGGAATAACGGAGAGTGCCTGGCTGTCTTCCGTGTGTCCTTGGTGTAGTGATCCTCAACACTTCTTCTCTGAACACTGACTTGCACTTCATCCTCTGGGCGGTCCAGCCAGGCACAGACGTCAGCAATTCCAGGCCAGGAGGAACCTAGCTGAGAATAATTCCATGCTAATTAAAGCATTTTTCAATTTTAATTCAGCAATATTCAAGGGAATTTATACATATCCCCAAAATATGGCAATAATTTCATGTCAAATCTTTTCCCCTTACCATCTGCTCATTTGCACACAAAGTGTAGTGAAATCAAACCCAGTGTTGGTCAATAACGGTGTTCAAAAGGGTCTCACTACAGGTCACCACTTTTCTGGACTTCTTCCACTTGCAGGACCGCAGAGGAGAATCCTCAACCTGTGGTACTGGGTCCAAGGTGAACCCAGCAGGGTGGACAGAGAAAAGCAAGGAAATTAGCCAAATGAAAATGGCAGAGGTTGAAGAAACTGTGTGGATATCGAGGTGGTGCTCCTTAATGAAGAAAAACTTACCCTGACTGATGTCCACACAAAACAAATGAAGATCTTATCTTGCCTAATCGGAGGAAAACTATGCCACGCTGACATGCCCTAACACTACCTTTGAGCTCAGACAATGGCAGGAATAAAAGCCAGTGGCAGTACCTAGAAAGAAAGATACAAAATGAAACATGGCCTAAGTGCAAAACAATGCATTCCGATAAGTACTTGGACTAGTGCTCATTAAAGTGCTTCATGAACAAAAGGCTCTTCAAATCACCCTTGATGACTGTGAGGGAGTCTGCTGTTCAGGCAGCCAGTGCAAGTTCGGTCCACCACTTGGGGCCCTGGATGGAGAAGGGTCTTGATGCTCGTCTTCTATACATCTTAATGGATGGTGGGTGAAAGCGAGCTGTATTGTAGCTCCAAAGGCTCGAGTGACGGATTGAATTTTGATGATTGCCATGAGGTAAACAGTGGCTCATCCATTCTTGGATTTGCAAGCAAGCATTAGGGTTTTAATTATGAGGTGATGTTACAGGAAGAGTGAAGGGAACGCAGCAGTGTCTCTGTCAAAGTCCTTGTCAAAAGCAGAACGTGCAGCACGTTGGAGGGATGCTAAAGCCGAGGTGAAGTGGGTCTTCTGGACGGCAGATTGGTAATTCCAGAGCCCACCTGCCAGCCTGGACTTGGATTGTGACAACCGTAGGGGCTTGATAAGAGTATTGTGGGTTCTGCAACAACGATAGAGTCCTCTAAATCTGTGAGATGTGTAAATAAGTACCGAAAAACACATGGTTGATATGCAAAAATGCAGTATTGGGAAGAAAAACACTAAATAAGGAATAACAAACGATACTTAGCCAAGGTTGATAGGGCCCGTCTTTATGTTGATGATCAGTGGGAAATATTGGTATATCCAACTAGCCGCCACAGACATTCACGTCCATGGCAGATGCCTCCTCCAATCATCAGCATCGTAACTGATAGCTCAGTCTACAAGTCGCACCTTAGGCTAACCTAAAACCACAACTGAAACTGCAGACACAGGAGAAAACGAATCACTGATCACTCCAATTTACAACGCAGCCAATACAAAACCAATTATTAAACACCACAGTTTGGTGTAGAAAAAGCAAAAAACTGAATGATAGTGGAAACAAACACAGCTCTCTCCACTCTGGTGTCCAACTCCGTCTCGTTCTTCTGAAGTCACTTCATGACGCAGACTCAAAACACAAAGACAGAAAAGACAAATTGATGAGCAATGAAAAAGACTTGTTGTTACATGGTGGAAAACACTAAACAAAAAAATTGCAAACCATCAAGCCAAACTCAAGAGGAATAACGGAGAGTGCCTGGCTGTCTTCCGTGTGTCCTTGGTGTAGTGATCCTCAACACTTCTTCTCTGAACACTGACTTGCACTTCATCCTCTGGGCGGTCCAGCCAGGCACAGACGTCAGCAATTCCAGGCCAGGAGGAACCTAGCTGAGAATAATTCCATGCTAATTAAAGCATTTTTCAATTTTAATTCAGCAATATTCAAGGGAATTTATACATATCCCCAAAATATGGCAATAATTTCATGTCAAATCTTTTCCCCTTACCATCTGCTCATTTGCACACAAAGTGTAGTGAAATCAAACCCAGTGTTGGTCAATAACGGTGTTCAAAAGGGTCTCACTACAGGTCACCACTTTTCTGGACTTCTTCCACTTGCAGGACCGCAGAGGAGAATCCTCAACCTGTGGTACTGGGTCCAAGGTGAACCCAGCAGGGTGGACAGAGAAAAGCAAGGAAATTAGCCAAATGAAAATGGCAGAGGTTGAAGAAACTGTGTGGATATCGAGGTGGTGCTCCTTAATGAAGAAAAACTTACCCTGACTGATGTCCACACAAAACAAATGAAGATCTTATCTTGCCTAATCGGAGGAAAACTATGCCACGCTGACATGCCCTAACACTACCTTTGAGCTCAGACAATGGCAGGAATAAAAGCCAGTGGCAGTACCTAGAAAGAAAGATACAAAATGAAACATGGCCTAAGTGCAAAACAATGCATTCCGATAAGTACTTGGACTAGTGCTCATTAAAGTGCTTCATGAACAAAAGGCTCTTCAAATCACCCTTGATGACTGTGAGGGAGTCTGCTGTTCAGGCAGCCAGTGCAAGTTCGGTCCACCACTTGGGGCCCTGGATGGAGAAGGGTCTTGATGCTCGTCTTCTATACATCTTAATGGATGGTGGGTGAAAGCGAGCTGTATTGTAGCTCCAAAGGCTCGAGTGACGGATTGAATTTTGATGATTGCCATGAGGTAAACAGTGGCTCATCCATTCTTGGATTTGCAAGCAAGCATTAGGGTTTTAATTATGAGGTGATGTTACAGGAAGAGTGAAGGGAACGCAGCAGTGTCTCTGTCAAAGTCCTTGTCAAAAGCAGAACGTGCAGCACGTTGGAGGGATGCTAAAGCCGAGGTGAAGTGGGTCTTCTGGACGGCAGATTGGTAATTCCAGAGCCCACCTGCCAGCCTGGACTTGGATTGTGACAACCGTAGGGGCTTGATAAGAGTATTGTGGGTTCTGCAACAACGATAGAGTCCTCTAAATCTGTGAGATGTGTAAATAAGTACCGAAAAACACATGGTTGATATGCAAAAATGCAGTATTGGGAAGAAAAACACTAAATAAGGAATAACAAACGATACTTAGCCAAGGTTGATAGGGCCCGTCTTTATGTTGATGATCAGTGGGAAATATTGGTATATCCAACTAGCCGCCACAGACATTCACGTCCATGGCAGATGCCTCCTCCAATCATCAGCATCGTAACTGATAGCTCAGTCTACAAGTCGCACCTTAGGCTAACCTAAAACCACAACTGAAACTGCAGACACAGGAGAAAACGAATCACTGATCACTCCAATTTACAACGCAGCCAATACAAAACCAATTATTAAACACCACAGTTTGGTGTAGAAAAAGCAAAAAACTGAATGATAGTGGAAACAAACACAGCTCTCTCCACTCTGGTGTCCAACTCCGTCTCGTTCTTCTGAAGTCACTTCATGACGCAGACTCAAAACACAAAGACAGAAAAGACAAATTGATGAGCAATGAAAAAGACTTGTTGTTACATGGTGGAAAACACTAAACAAAAAAATTGCAAACCATCAAGCCAAACTCAAGAGGAATAACGGAGAGTGCCTGGCTGTCTTCCGTGTGTCCTTGGTGTAGTGATCCTCAACACTTCTTCTCTGAACACTGACTTGCACTTCATCCTCTGGGCGGTCCAGCCAGGCACAGACGTCAGCAATTCCAGGCCAGGAGGAACCTAGCTGAGAATAATTCCATGCTAATTAAAGCATTTTTCAATTTTAATTCAGCAATATTCAAGGGAATTTATACATATCCCCAAAATATGGCAATAATTTGATGTCAAATCTTTTCCCCTTACCATCTGCTCATTTGCACACAAAGTGTAGTGAAATCAAACCCAGTGTTGGTCAATAACGGTGTTCAAAAGGGTCTCACTACAGGTCACCACTTTTCTGGACTTCTTCCACTTGCAGGACCGCAGAGGAGAATCCTCAACCTGTGGTACTGGGTCCAAGGTGAACCCAGCAGGGTGGACAGAGAAAAGCAAGGAAATTAGCCAAATGAAAATGGCAGAGGTTGAAGAAACTGTGTGGATATCGAGGTGGTGCTCCTTAATGAAGAAAAACTTACCCTGACTGATGTCCACACAAAACAAATGAAGATCTTATCTTGCCTAATCGGAGGAAAACTATGCCACGCTGACATGCCCTAACACTACCTTTGAGCTCAGACAATGGCAGGAATAAAAGCCAGTGGCAGTACCTAGAAAGAAAGATACAAAATGAAACATGGCCTAAGTGCAAAACAATGCATTCCGATAAGTACTTGGACTAGTGCTCATTAAAGTGCTTCATGAACAAAAGGCTCTTCAAATCACCCTTGATGACTGTGAGGGAGTCTGCTGTTCAGGCAGCCAGTGCAAGTTCGGTCCACCACTTGGGGCCCTGGATGGAGAAGGGTCTTGATGCTCGTCTTCTATACATCTTAATGGATGGTGGGTGAAAGCGAGCTGTATTGTAGCTCCAAAGGCTCGAGTGACGGATTGAATTTTGATGATTGCCATGAGGTAAACAGTGGCTCATCCATTCTTGGATTTGCAAGCAAGCATTAGGGTTTTAATTATGAGGTGATGTTACAGGAAGAGTGAAGGGAACGCAGCAGTGTCTCTGTCAAAGTCCTTGTCAAAAGCAGAACGTGCAGCACGTTGGAGGGATGCTAAAGCCGAGGTGAAGTGGGTCTTCTGGACGGCAGATTGGTAATTCCAGAGCCCACCTGCCAGCCTGGACTTGGATTGTGACAACCGTAGGGGCTTGATAAGAGTATTGTGGGTTCTGCAACAACGATAGAGTCCTCTAAATCTGTGAGATGTGTAAATAAGTACCGAAAAACACATGGTTGATATGCAAAAATGCAGTATTGGGAAGAAAAACACTAAATAAAGGAATAACAAACGATACTTAGCCAAGGTTGATAGGGCCCGTCTTTATGTTGATGATCAGTGGGAAATATTGGTATATCCAACTAGCCGCCACAGACATTCACGTCCATGGCAGATGCCTCCTCCAATCATCAGCATCGTAACTGATAGCTCAGTCTACAAGTCGCACCTTAGGCTAACCTAAAACCACAACTGAAACTGCAGACACAGGAGAAAACGAATCACTGATCACTCCAACTTACAACGCAGCCAATACAAAACCAATTATTAAACACCAAAGTGTGGTGTAGAAAAAGCAAAAAACTGAATGATAGTGGAAACAAACACAGCTCTCTCCACTCTGGTGTCCAACTCCGTCTCGTTCTTCTGAAGTCACTTCATGACGCAGACTCAAAACACAAAGACAGAAAAGACAAATTGATGAGCAATGAAAAAGACTTGTTGTTACATGGTGGAAAACACTAAACAAAAAAATTGCAAACCATCAAGCCAAACTCAAGAGGAATAACGGAGAGTGCCTGGCTGTCTTCCGTGTGTCCTTGGTGTAGTGATCCTCAACACTTCTTCTCTGAACACTGACTTGCACTTCATCCTCTGGGCGGTCCAGCCAGGCACAGACGTCAGCAATTCCAGGCCAGGAGGAACCTAGCTGAGAATAATTCCATGCTAATTAAAGCATTTTTCAATTTTAATTCAGCAATATTCAAGGGAATTTATACATATCCCCAAAATATGGCAATCATTTGATGTCAAATCTTTTCCCCTTACCATCTGCTCATTTGCACACAAAGTGTAGTGAAATCAAACCCAGTGTTGGTCAATAACGGTGTTCAAAAGGGTCTCACTACAGGTCACCACTTTTCTGGACTTCTTCCACTTGCAGGACCGCAGAGGAGAATCCTCAACCTGTGGTACTGGGTCCAAGGTGAACCCAGCAGGGTGGACAGAGAAAAGCAAGGAAATTAGCCAAATGAAAATGGCAGAGGTTGAAGAAACTGTGTGGATATCGAGGTGGTGCTCCTTAATGAAGAAAAACTTACCCTGACTGATGTCCACACAAAACAAATGAAGATCTTATCTTGCCTAATCGGAGGAAAACTATGCCACGCTGACATGCCCTAACACTACCTTTGAGCTCAGACAATGGCAGGAATAAAAGCCAGTGGCAGTACCTAGAAAGAAAGATACAAAATGAAACATGGCCTAAGTGCAAAACAATGCATTCCGATAAGTACTTGGACTCGTGCTCATTAAAGTGCTTCATGAACAAAAGGCTCTTCAAATCACCCTTGATGACTGTGAGGGAGTCTGCTGTTCAGGCAGCCAGTGCAAGTTCGGTCCACCACTTGGGGCCCTGGATGGAGAAGGGTCTTGATGCTCGTCTTCTATACATCTTAATGGATGGTGGGTGAAAGCGAGCTGTATTGTAGCTCCAAAGGCTCGAGTGACGGATTGAATTTTGATGATTGCCATGAGGTAAACAGTGGCTCATCCATTCTTGGATTTGCAAGCAAGCATTAGGGTTTTAATTATGAGGTGATGTTACAGGAAGAGTGAAGGGAACGCAGCAGTGTCTCTGTCAAAGTCCTTGTCAAAAGCAGAACGTGCAGCACGTTGGAGGGATGCTAAAGCCGAGGTGAAGTGGGTCTTCTGGACGGCAGATTGGTAATTCCAGAGCCCACCTGCCAGCCTGGACTTGGATTGTGACAACCGTAGGGGCTTGATAAGAGTATTGTGGGTTCTGCAACAACGATAGAGTCCTCTAAATCTGTGAGATGTGTAAATAAGTACCGAAAAACACATGGTTGATATGCAAAAATGCAGTATTGGGAAGAAAAACACTAAATAAGGAATAACAAACGATACTTAGCCAAGGTTGATAGGGCCCGTCTTTATGTTGATGATCAGTGGGAAATATTGGTATATCCAACTAGCCCCCACAGACATTCACGTCCATGGCAGATGCCTCCTCCAATCATCAGCATCGTAACTGATAGCTCAGTCTACAAGTCGCACCTTAGGCTAACCTAAAACCACAACTGAAACTGCAGACACAGGAGAAAACGAATCACTGATCACTCCAATTTACAACGCAGCCAATACAAAACCAATTATTAAACACCACAGTTTGGTGTAGAAAAAGCAAAAAACTGAATGATAGTGGAAACAAACACAGCTCTCTCCACTCTGGTGTCCAACTCCGTCTCGTTCTTCTGAAGTCACTTCATGACGCAGACTCAAAACACAAAGACAGAAAAGACAAATTGATGAGCAATGAAAAAGACTTGTTGTTACATGGTGGAAAACACTAAACAAAAAAATTGCAAACCATCAAGCCAAACTCAAGAGGAATAACGGAGAGTGCCTGGCTGTCTTCCGTGTGTCCTTGGTGTAGTGATCCTCAACACTTCTTCTCTGAACACTGACTTGCACTTCATCCTCTGGGCGGTCCAGCCAGGCACAGACGTCAGCAATTCCAGGCCAGGAGGAACCTAGCTGAGAATAATTCCATGCTAATTAAAGCATTTTTCAATTTTAATTCAGCAATATTCAAGGGAATTTATACATATCCCCAAAATATGGCAATCATTTGATGTCAAATCTTTTCCCCTTACCATCTGCTCATTTGCACACAAAGTGTAGTGAAATCAAACCCAGTGTTGGTCAATAACGGTGTTCAAAAGGGTCTCACTACAGGTCACCACTTTTCTGGACTTCTTCCACTTGCAGGACCGCAGAGGAGAATCCTCAACCTGTGGTACTGGGTCCAAGGTGAACCCAGCAGGGTGGACAGAGAAAAGCAAGGAAATTAGCCAAATGAAAATGGCAGAGGTTGAAGAAACTGTGTGGATATCGAGGTGGTGCTCCTTAATGAAGAAAAACTTACCCTGACTGATGTCCACACAAAACAAATGAAGATCTTATCTTGCCTAATCGGAGGAAAACTATGCCACGCTGACATGCCCTAACACTACCTTTGAGCTCAGACAATGGCAGGAATAAAAGCCAGTGGCAGTACCTAGAAAGAAAGATACAAAATGAAACATGGCCTAAGTGCAAAACAATGCATTCCGATAAGTACTTGGACTAGTGCTCATTAAAGTGCTTCATGAACAAAAGGCTCTTCAAATCACCCTTGATGACTGTGAGGGAGTCTGCTGTTCAGGCAGCCAGTGCAAGTTCGGTCCACCACTTGGGGCCCTGGATGGAGAAGGGTCTTGATGCTCGTCTTCTATACATCTTAATGGATGGTGGGTGAAAGCGAGCTGTATTGTAGCTCCAAAGGCTCGAGTGACGGATTGAATTTTGATGATTGCCATGAGGTAAACAGTGGCTCATCCATTCTTGGATTTGCAAGCAAGCATTAGGGTTTTAATTATGAGGTGATGTTACAGGAAGAGTGAAGGGAACGCAGCAGTGTCTCTGTCAAAGTCCTTGTCAAAAGCAGAACGTGCAGCACGTTGGAGGGATGCTAAAGCCGAGGTGAAGTGGGTCTTCTGGACGGCAGATTGGTAATTCCAGAGCCCACCTGCCAGCCTGGACTTGGATTGTGACAACCGTAGGGGCTTGATAAGAGTATTGTGGGTTCTGCAACAACGATAGAGTCCTCTAAATCTGTGAGATGTGTAAATAAGTACCGAAAAACACATGGTTGATATGCAAAAATGCAGTATTGGGAAGAAAAACACTAAATAAGGAATAACAAACGATACTTAGCCAAGGTTGATAGGGCCCGTCTTTATGTTGATGATCAGTGGGAAATATTGGTATATCCAACTAGCCGCCACAGACATTCACGTCCATGGCAGATGCCTCCTCCAATCATCAGCATCGTAACTGATAGCTCAGTCTACAAGTCGCACCTTAGGCTAACCTAAAACCACAACTGAAACTGCAGACACAGGAGAAAACGAATCACTGATCACTCCAATTTACAACGCAGCCAATACAAAACCAATTATTAAACACCACAGTTTGGTGTAGAAAAAGCAAAAAACTGAATGATAGTGGAAACAAACACAGCTCTCTCCACTCTGGTGTCCAACTCCGTCTCGTTCTTCTGAAGTCACTTCATGACGCAGACTCAAAACACAAAGACAGAAAAGACAAATTGATGAGCAATGAAAAAGACTTGTTGTTACATGGTGGAAAACACTAAACAAAAAAATTGCAAACCATCAAGCCAAACTCAAGAGGAATAACGGAGAGTGCCTGGCTGTCTTCCGTGTGTCCTTGGTGTAGTGATCCTCAACACTTCTTCTCTGAACACTGACTTGCACTTCATCCTCTGGGCGGTCCAGCCAGGCACAGACGTCAGCAATTCCAGGCCAGGAGGAACCTAGCTGAGAATAATTCCATGCTAATTAAAGCATTTTTCAATTTTAATTCAGCAATATTCAAGGGAATTTATACATATCCCCAAAATATGGCAATCATTTGATGTCAAATCTTTTCCCCTTACCATCTGCTCATTTGCACACAAAGTGTAGTGAAATCAAACCCAGTGTTGGTCAATAACGGTGTTCAAAAGGGTCTCACTACAGGTCACCACTTTTCTGGACTTCTTCCACTTGCAGGACCGCAGAGGAGAATCCTCAACCTGTGGTACTGGGTCCAAGGTGAACCCAGCAGGGTGGACAGAGAAAAGCAAGGAAATTAGCCAAATGAAAATGGCAGAGGTTGAAGAAACTGTGTGGATATCGAGGTGGTGCTCCTTAATGAAGAAAAACTTACCCTGACTGATGTCCACACAAAACAAATGAAGATCTTATCTTGCCTAATCGGAGGAAAACTATGCCACGCTGACATGCCCTAACACTACCTTTGAGCTCAGACAATGGCAGGAATAAAAGCCAGTGGCAGTACCTAGAAAGAAAGATACAAAATGAAACATGGCCTAAGTGCAAAACAATGCATTCCGATAAGTACTTGGACTAGTGCTCATTAAAGTGCTTCATGAACAAAAGGCTCTTCAAATCACCCTTGATGACTGTGAGGGAGTCTGCTGTTCAGGCAGCCAGTGCAAGTTCGGTCCACCACTTGGGGCCCTGGATGGAGAAGGGTCTTGATGCTCGTCTTCTATACATCTTAATGGATGGTGGGTGAAAGCGAGCTGTATTGTAGCTCCAAAGGCTCGAGTGACGGATTGAATTTTGATGATTGCCATGAGGTAAACAGTGGCTCATCCATTCTTGGATTTGCAAGCAAGCATTAGGGTTTTAATTATGAGGTGATGTTACAGGAAGAGTGAAGGGAACGCAGCAGTGTCTCTGTCAAAGTCCTTGTCAAAAGCAGAACGTGCAGCACGTTGGAGGGATGCTAAAGCCGAGGTGAAGTGGGTCTTCTGGACGGCAGATTGGTAATTCCAGAGCCCACCTGCCAGCCTGGACTTGGATTGTGACAACCGTAGGGGCTTGATAAGAGTATTGTGGGTTCTGCAACAACGATAGAGTCCTCTAAATCTGTGAGATGTGTAAATAAGTACCGAAAAACACATGGTTGATATGCAAAAATGCAGTATTGGGAAGAAAAACACTAAATAAGGAATAACAAACGATACTTAGCCAAGGTTGATAGGGCCCGTCTTTATGTTGATGATCAGTGGGAAATATTGGTATATCCAACTAGCCGCCACAGACATTCACGTCCATGGCAGATGCCTCCTCCAATCATCAGCATCGTAACTGATAGCTCAGTCTACAAGTCGCACCTTAGGCTAACCTAAAACCACAACTGAAACTGCAGACACAGGAGAAAACGAATCACTGATCACTCCAATTTACAACGCAGCCAATACAAAACCAATTATTAAACACCACAGTTTGGTGTAGAAAAAGCAAAAAACTGAATGATAGTGGAAACAAACACAGCTCTCTCCACTCTGGTGTCCAACTCCGTCTCGTTCTTCTGAAGTCACTTCATGACGCAGACTCAAAACACAAAGACAGAAAAGACAAATTGATGAGCAATGAAAAAGACTTGTTGTTACATGGTGGAAAACACTAAACAAAAAAATTGCAAACCATCAAGCCAAACTCAAGAGGAATAACGGAGAGTGCCTGGCTGTCTTCCGTGTGTCCTTGGTGTAGTGATCCTCAACACTTCTTCTCTGAACACTGACTTGCACTTCATCCTCTGGGCGGTCCAGCCAGGCACAGACGTCAGCAATTCCAGGCCAGGAGGAACCTAGCTGAGAATAATTCCATGCTAATTAAAGCATTTTTCAATTTTAATTCAGCAATATTCAAGGGAATTTATACATATCCCCAAAATATGGCAATAATTTGATGTCAAATCTTTTCCCCTTACCATCTGCTCATTTGCACACAAAGTGTAGTGAAATCAAACCCAGTGTTGGTCAATAACGGTGTTCAAAAGGGTCTCACTACAGGTCACCACTTTTCTGGACTTCTTCCACTTGCAGGACCGCAGAGGAGAATCCTCAACCTGTGGTACTGGGTCCAAGGTGAACCCAGCAGGGTGGACAGAGAAAAGCAAGGAAATTAGCCAAATGAAAATGGCAGAGGTTGAAGAAACTGTGTGGATATCGAGGTGGTGCTCCTTAATGAAGAAAAACTTACCCTGACTGATGTCCACACAAAACAAATGAAGATCTTATCTTGCCTAATCGGAGGAAAACTATGCCACGCTGACATGCCCTAACACTACCTTTGAGCTCAGACAATGGCAGGAATAAAAGCCAGTGGCAGTACCTAGAAAGAAAGATACAAAATGAAACATGGCCTAAGTGCAAAACAATGCATTCCGATAAGTACTTGGACTAGTGCTCATTAAAGTGCTTCATGAACAAAAGGCTCTTCAAATCACCCTTGATGACTGTGAGGGAGTCTGCTGTTCAGGCAGCCAGTGCAAGTTCGGTCCACCACTTGGGGCCCTGGATGGAGAAGGGTCTTGATGCTCGTCTTCTATACATCTTAATGGATGGTGGGTGAAAGCGAGCTGTATTGTAGCTCCAAAGGCTCGAGTGACGGATTGAATTTTGATGATTGCCATGAGGTAAACAGTGGCTCATCCATTCTTGGATTTGCAAGCAAGCATTAGGGTTTTAATTATGAGGTGATGTTACAGGAAGAGTGAAGGGAACGCAGCAGTGTCTCTGTCAAAGTCCTTGTCAAAAGCAGAACGTGCAGCACGTTGGAGGGATGCTAAAGCCGAGGTGAAGTGGGTCTTCTGGACGGCAGATTGGTAATTCCAGAGCCCACCTGCCAGCCTGGACTTGGATTGTGACAACCGTAGGGGCTTGATAAGAGTATTGTGGGTTCTGCAACAACGATAGAGTCCTCTAAATCTGTGAGATGTGTAAATAAGTACCGAAAAAACACATGGTTGATATGCAAAAATGCAGTATTGGGAAGAAAAAACACTAAATAAGGAATAACAAACGATACTTAGCCAAGGTTGATAGGGCCCGTCTTTATGTTGATGATCAGTGGGAAATATTGGTATATCCAACTAGCCGCCACAGACATTCACGTCCATGGCAGATGCCTCCTCCAATCATCAGCATCGTAACTGATAGCTCAGTCTACAAGTCGCACCTTAGGCTAACCTAAAACCACAACTGAAACTGCAGACACAGGAGAAAACGAATCACTGATCACTCCAATTTACAACGCAGCCAATACAAAACCAATTATTAAACACCACAGTTTGGTGTAGAAAAAGCAAAAAACTGAATGATAGTGGAAACAAACACAGCTCTCTCCACTCTGGTGTCCAACTCCGTCTCGTTCTTCTGAAGTCACTTCATGACGCAGACTCAAAACACAAAGACAGAAAAGACAAATTGATGAGCAATGAAAAAGACTTGTTGTTACATGGTGGAAAACACTAAACAAAAAAATTGCAAACCATCAAGCCAAACTCAAGAGGAATAACGGAGAGTGCCTGGCTGTCTTCCGTGTGTCCTTGGTGTAGTGATCCTCAACACTTCTTCTCTGAACACTGACTTGCACTTCATCCTCTGGGCGGTCCAGCCAGGCACAGACGTCAGCAATTCCAGGCCAGGAGGAACCTAGCTGAGAATAATTCCATGCTAATTAAAGCATTTTTCAATTTTAATTCAGCAATATTCAAGGGAATTTATACATATCCCCAAAATATGGCAATCATTTGATGTCAAATCTTTTCCCCTTACCATCTGCTCATTTGCACACAAAGTGTAGTGAAATCAAACCCAGTGTTGGTCAATAACGGTGTTCAAAAGGGTCTCACTACAGGTCACCACTTTTCTGGACTTCTTCCACTTGCAGGACCGCAGAGGAGAATCCTCAACCTGTGGTACTGGGTCCAAGGTGAACCCAGCAGGGTGGACAGAGAAAAGCAAGGAAATTAGCCAAATGAAAATGGCAGAGGTTGAAGAAACTGTGTGGATATCGAGGTGGTGCTCCTTAATGAAGAAAAACTTACCCTGACTGATGTCCACACAAAACAAATGAAGATCTTATCTTGCCTAATCGGAGGAAAACTATGCCACGCTGACATGCCCTAACACTACCTTTGAGCTCAGACAATGGCAGGAATAAAAGCCAGTGGCAGTACCTAGAAAGAAAGATACAAAATGAAACATGGCCTAAGTGCAAAACAATGCATTCCGATAAGTACTTGGACTAGTGCTCATTAAAGTGCTTCATGAACAAAAGGCTCTTCAAATCACCCTTGATGACTGTGAGGGAGTCTGCTGTTCAGGCAGCCAGTGCAAGTTCGGTCCACCACTTGGGGCCCTGGATGGAGAAGGGTCTTGATGCTCGTCTTCTATACATCTTAATGGATGGTGGGTGAAAGCGAGCTGTATTGTAGCTCCAAAGGCTCGAGTGACGGATTGAATTTTGATGATTGCCATGAGGTAAACAGTGGCTCATCCATTCTTGGATTTGCAAGCAAGCATTAGGGTTTTAATTATGAGGTGATGTTACAGGAAGAGTGAAGGGAACGCAGCAGTGTCTCTGTCAAAGTCCTTGTCAAAAGCAGAACGTGCAGCACGTTGGAGGGATGCTAAAGCCGAGGTGAAGTGGGTCTTCTGGACGGCAGATTGGTAATTCCAGAGCCCACCTGCCAGCCTGGACTTGGATTGTGACAACCGTAGGGGCTTGATAAGAGTATTGTGGGTTCTGCAACAACGATAGAGTCCTCTAAATCTGTGAGATGTGTAAATAAGTACCGAAAAACACATGGTTGATATGCAAAAATGCAGTATTGGGAAGAAAAACACTAAATAAGGAATAACAAACGATACTTAGCCAAGGTTGATAGGGCCCGTCTTTATGTTGATGATCAGTGGGAAATATTGGTATATCCAACTAGCCGCCACAGACATTCACGTCCATGGCAGATGCCTCCTCCAATCATCAGCATCGTAACTGATAGCTCAGTCTACAAGTCGCACCTTAGGCTAACCTAAAACCACAACTGAAACTGCAGACACAGGAGAAAACGAATCACTGATCACTCCAATTTACAACGCAGCCAATACAAAACCAATTATTAAACACCACAGTTTGGTGTAGAAAAAGCAAAAAACTGAATGATAGTGGAAACAAACACAGCTCTCTCCACTCTGGTGTCCAACTCCGTCTCGTTCTTCTGAAGTCACTTCATGACGCAGACTCAAAACACAAAGACAGAAAAGACAAATTGATGAGCAATGAAAAAGACTTGTTGTTACATGGTGGAAAACACTAAACAAAAAAATTGCAAACCATCAAGCCAAACTCAAGAGGAATAACGGAGAGTGCCTGGCTGTCTTCCGTGTGTCCTTGGTGTAGTGATCCTCAACACTTCTTCTCTGAACACTGACTTGCACTTCATCCTCTGGGCGGTCCAGCCAGGCACAGACGTCAGCAATTCCAGGCCAGGAGGAACCTAGCTGAGAATAATTCCATGCTAATTAAAGCATTTTTCAATTTTAATTCAGCAATATTCAAGGGAATTTATACATATCCCCAAAATATGGCAATAATTTGATGTCAAATCTTTTCCCCTTACCATCTGCTCATTTGCACACAAAGTGTAGT
The DNA here is from genome assembly GCF_904425465.1 of Colossoma macropomum. Classification (NCBI taxonomy): domain Eukaryota; kingdom Metazoa; phylum Chordata; class Actinopteri; order Characiformes; family Serrasalmidae; genus Colossoma; species Colossoma macropomum. Next base: position 45,958,055 of record NW_023494789.1, read on the forward strand.
GAAATCAAACCCAGTGTTGGTCAATAACGGTGTTCAAAAGGGTCTCACTACAGGTCACCACTTTTCTGGACTTCTTCCACTTGCAGGACCGCAGAGGAGAATCCTCAACCTGTGGTACTGGGTCCAAGGTGAACCCAGCAGGGTGGACAGAGAAAAGCAAGGAAATTAGCCAAATGAAAATGGCAGAGGTTGAAGAAACTGTGTGGATATCGAGGTGGTGCTCCTTAATGAAGAAAAACTTACCCTGACTGATGTCCACACAAAACAAATGAAGATCTTATCTTGCCTAATCGGAGGAAAACTATGCCACGCTGACATGCCCTAACACTACCTTTGAGCTCAGACAATGGCAGGAATAAAAGCCAGTGGCAGTACCTAGAAAGAAAGATACAAAATGAAACATGGCCTAAGTGCAAAACAATGCATTCCGATAAGTACTTGGACTAGTGCTCATTAAAGTGCTTCATGAACAAAAGGCTCTTCAAATCACCCTTGATGACTGTGAGGGAGTCTGCTGTTCAGGCAGCCAGTGCAAGTTCGGTCCACCACTTGGGGCCCTGGATGGAGAAGGGTCTTGATGCTCGTCTTCTATACATCTTAATGGATGGTGGGTGAAAGCGAGCTGTATTGTAGCTCCAAAGGCTCGAGTGACGGATTGAATTTTGATGATTGCCATGAGGTAAACAGTGGCTCATCCATTCTTGGATTTGCAAGCAAGCATTAGGGTTTTAATTATGAGGTGATGTTACAGGAAGAGTGAAGGGAACGCAGCAGTGTCTCTGTCAAAGTCCTTGTCAAAAGCAGAACGTGCAGCACGTTGGAGGGATGCTAAAGCCGAGGTGAAGTGGGTCTTCTGGACGGCAGATTGGTAATTCCAGAGCCCACCTGCCAGCCTGGACTTGGATTGTGACAACCGTAGGGGCTTGATAAGAGTATTGTGGGTTCTGCAACAACGATAGAGTCCTCTAAATCTGTGAGATGTGTAAATAAGTACCGAAAAACACATGGTTGATATGCAAAAATGCAGTATTGGGAAGAAAAACACTAAATAAAGAATAACAAACGATACTTAGCCAAGGTTGATAGGGCCCGTCTTTATGTTGATGATCAGTGGGAAATATTGGTATATCCAACTAGCCGCCACAGACATTCACGTCCATGGCAGATGCCTCCTCCAATCATCAGCATCGTAACTGATAGCTCAGTCTACAAGTCGCACCTTAGGCTAACCTAAAACCACAACTGAAACTGCAGACACAGGAGAAAACGAATCACTGATCACTCCAATTTACAACGCAGCCAATACAAAACCAATTATTAAACACCACAGTTTGGTGTAGAAAAAGCAAAAAACTGAATGATAGTGGAAACAAACACAGCTCTCTCCACTCTGGTGTCCAACTCCGTCTCGTTCTTCTGAAGTCACTTCATGACGCAGACTCAAAACACAAAGACAGAAAAGACAAATTGATGAGCAATGAAAAAGACTTGTTGTTACATGGTGGAAAACACTAAACAAAAAAATTGCAAACCATCAAGCCAAACTCAAGAGGAATAACGGAGAGTGCCTGGCTGTCTTCCGTGTGTCCTTGGTGTAGTGATCCTCAACACTTCTTCTCTGAACACTGACTTGCACTTCATCCTCTGGGCGGTCCAGCCAGGCACAGACGTCAGCAATTCCAGGCCAGGAGGAACCTAGCTGAGAATAATTCCATGCTAATTAAAGCATTTTTCAATTTTAAGTCAGCAATATTCAAGGGAATTCATACATATGCCCAAAATATGGCAATAATTTCATGTCAAATCTTTTCCCCTTACCATCTGCTCATTTGCACACAAAGTGTAGTGAAATCAAACCCAGTGTTGGTCAATAACGGTGTTCAAAAGGGTCTCACTACAGGTCACCACTTTTCTGGACTTCTTCCACTTGCAGGACCGCAGAGGAGAATCCTCAACCTGTGGTACTGGGTCCAAGGTGAACCCAGCAGGGTGGACAGAGAAAAGCAAGGAAATTAGCCAAATGAAAATGGCAGAGGTTGAAGAAACTGTGTGGATATCGAGGTGGTGCTCCTTAATGAAGAAAAACTTACCCTGACTGATGTCCACACAAAACAAATGAAGATCTTATCTTGCCTAATCGGAGGAAAACTATGCCACGCTGACATGCCCTAACACTACCTTTGAGCTCAGACAATGGCAG